>NW_005434623.1:51943-132646 GCF_000315625.1 Guillardia theta CCMP2712
AGAGAAGAAGAGGGAAGACGGGAGGGGAGGAGAGAAGAAGAGGGAAGACGGGAGGGGAGGAGAGAAGAAGAGGGGACACGGGAGGGGAGGCGAGAAGAAGAGGGAAGACGGGAGGGGAGGAGAGAAGAAGAGGAAAGACGGGAGGGGAGGGCAAGAGGGGCGAGGGCAGGCAAGAGAGATAGTGAACGAGGAGTTAGGAGGGGAAACAGAAGAGAGAGGAGGAGGGGGAAGGAAAGGACGACGAGGGGGAGGAGGGAGGAGAGGGAAGGAGTACGGAGGAGAGGAGTGGAGAGAGGAGTGATCGAAGGTCAACAAGGAGAGGAGGGGAGAGGACGATGCCTGCTGTAGAACGCGGCATTTTCTTGCTGGAGGGGCATCCTTGTCCTGCGCAGCCTCAATCGCACTAGAAGGTTTCAGCGTAGCGTTGGGAGCGCTGATGCTGATGCTCGTCGCCGTTGACTCCGGCGGCCTCTCGTCCCGCCCGTCGCTCCTTCCACCTGCTCCAGCTGCTGGCAAGAGGGGAGACGATTGGGCAGCAGGGGCCTGCGGTGTCCTGTCGTCCTCCTCCGATGAGATGGAGAGGAGTTGACCTGTTCATGGGAAGCCAAGTCAGCACGAGGACGGGAGAGAAGAATGAAAGAAATGGGGGGAAAGAGAGGAGGAGGAGGAGGCGAGGGGGTGAGAAGTGCGGGGGCGGAGTAGAGTAAACAGTGGGAGGACGAGGAGGAGGACAGCAGTGGAAACGCGAAGGAAAAGGAATTGAAGAAAAGCAAGAGGGGAGGAGAGGGGGAGGTACAGATGTCGAATGAGCAGAGGAGGAACTGGCTAGGAGGGAAGATGTTAACCTTTCAGCAAGGAGGAGAAGAGGTCAAGTCGGAAACATTCAATCTCAGCAGCTGTGATGACGTAGCTGCGACAAAACATTCAGAACCTCCTCGCTCTCGCCCCTCCCTTGCCCAATGTCCTCGCTTCTTCTCTCCTCTCCCTTCCGTCCTCAATGCACATCGTTGACTCCCGTTTGCAAACCTCCTCCTGCTCCTGCCCCTGCCCCTGCTCCTGCTCCTGCTCCTGCTCCTGCTCCTGCTCCTGCTCCTGCTCCTGCTCCTGCTCCTGCTCCTGCTCCTGCTCCTGCTCCTGCCCTCCTTGCTCCCTGCTCCCTCCTCCTCAGCTGCAAGCGTCCTCTTCAACTCTCCTCCACTACCTTGCAATTGTCCATATCCACATCTTGATGCTTCCCAGCAGTCCTTGGCTGCCCCCGCTCAGTCTCAGCAGGTCGAAATTGGTCGAGCTCGAGACGAGAGACGCTGGTAGTTGCTCCCTCCATATATCCTGCTGCCTTCTAGCCCTCACGCGTTGAGCGGGCAGCTCAGGATAGCTGACTTGAACCCTGCCCAACGCTGTTGACGCTAAAGGTTCAGAGAGGAGGAGGAGGACGGCGAAGAGGAGGGCTTGATTCATGTGTGTGCAGGTGTGCATCAGGGTCTTTCCCGTCTTGGCATTGTTCGCGCGCGGCTACACATCTGTCTGGTATCGTTCTGCCTGCTATAAGAATGTGAGCAATATGAATCCCCTCCCTTTCTATTCCTCTTCCCTCCATACTTCCTCTCCTTGCTATCTTATCTCCATCACCTCTGATCTCCTCCTCTCTACCCTCTCTTACCATCTCTCCTCTCCTCTCCTCTCCTCTCCTCTCCTCTCCTCTCCTCTCCTCTCCTCTCCTCTCTCCTCCTCTCCTCTCCTCTCCTCTGCTCTCTCCTCCTCTCCTCCCTCCTTCGCCTCCCCTTTGAGCAAAAGCCCTCAAGCATCCAATCGTTTCATCTCGGCCTCGCCATTGCGTCCTGTAACGGTTGTTGCCTCCGTTATTTTCCGAGAGCGCACCGTCCCGGCGTATAGACCGTAGGGTTTAGGTTAACTCAGTTAACTTTGACTGAGTAAAGTTTATCGACCGTAGGGAACCGAATCTTAACTTCAAGTTGAGTAAAGAGATATTACTAGTAGCCTACTGGTTTTTAACTTAACTTTGAGTAAAGAGATAGTACTAGTGACCGTAATCCGCCGCGGCATAGCACTGCCGCAGTGCATTGGTCCGAATGCCATGAACTTGAAAACTTGCGACAGAGAGAATCACAACTGAAACATTCCAAGAACAACGCTTCCCTCCCTCCCCTCCCGACTCATTTCCCCTCGCCTTCACCTTCCCTCGCCTTCCCTCGCCTTCCCTCGCCTTCCCTCGCCTTCCCTCGCCTTCCCTCGCCTTCCCTCGCCTTCCGGGCCCTCGTCTTCCCTCGCCTTCCCTCGCCTTCCCTCGCCTTCCCTCGCCTTCCCTCGCCTTCGGAAGTTCCGGAGTCCTGTCCATGAGGGCTTCTCCCCCCTCCTATCTTCTTCCTCTTCCTTCTCCCTACTGGGCTATCCTTCCCCATCTCTCTTCCTCGCCTTCCTCACCCATCGCAGGGGACCTTGGACGCCATCAGCTTGAGCAGCAAGGAGCATGTCAGCGCTTACCTCCTGACATGTGCCAGGCTCACAGTCAAAGATTCCCCTTGTACCTCGCCTTCGCTCCTCTACGCCATGAAGCCCTTGGGCGGCTCCCGTACCCTCATCGTCATACCTCCCTCCCTCCCTCCCTCCCTTCCTCTCATGCTCTGCTCTTTCCCCTCATGCCTTCATCAGGAGGTCTCCTCGTGTTAACAAGCTGCAACTTTGCTGGGGAGGAGCTGGAACATCTGCTGGAGGAGACGAAGAGGTTCAAGCGAGCTGGGGGGCTTTCATACCCGACCATCGAGTTCGGAGGGAGACGAGGGTCGAGAGTGGTGTCGCAAGCGTACACAAGGATCTGAGCGAGTGAAGTGAGAGGAGGAGAGCAAGAGACGAACAGGTGTTTCATTGTACATGTGAGCTAGAATACATGACAGCATAAGGCTGTCCCCCGTGAACCAGACTAGGTCACGTGAGCCTCACTCCAGATGGCAAGCTGATCGCTCGATGGTGCTTGAGGGAGACGTTCTTGTGAGTGTACAAGTCCTTCGTGATCTTGAGCTGCAGGCAGGACCATAAGAGATTGCAACGCTGCACTGTCAGACTTACAGTCTCTATCTTCCCTCTGATCCTGATCTTCCTTTCCTCCACCTTGTCCAGCAAGTCTGCAACAAGGCTCGGTCAGCTCTCATGCAGCCCGCCATGCACGGAGGGGACTCACCGAGAACGCTGGTGGCAAGGGAGTGCTTGAAGAAATGCTGGATCATGTTGCACTCGTCCATCTCTGATTGCAGCTTCTTGAGGGAGGCCTCCACTCGAATGATCTCCTCCGCATCCAAGTGCTTGTTTGACTTTCTGCTCATCCTGCAGGACCTCTTCCCGCCTTCCCTCCTCCTTTCCTTTTTTCCCCGCGTGCAGCGCGACGGTAATCTGATGCTTGATGGCCTCGCTGCCCGCAGTGAAAGCAGCGAGCTTCTGTGCGCTCTCGGTTAGGGCAGACCTGACTTGTTGCCGGTCCTTGGACGGGTCGCCTTCTTTGCCTGTTGCTGCCGTCCCGGTGGAATCTTCTCTCCTGATCCTCTGCGCATGTCCAGGCTTGTGCTTCCGGCCTATCTTGAGAGACAGGCTGTGGTGAACGCATGGAAGTGTCGATGCTCAGCAGAGCTGCAAGACTGAGCTCGTCACGATGAGTCTCATAGGATGCATTAAGGAGCGACTGACTGATATGCGACCCGTCGTATGACGCGGTCATGGAGGAATTCTAATCCACCAGGCAGGAGCTGAAGGAGCTCCTTGAGTACCTCTGTCCGTGCGTTGTATGTGGCAAATGATTGGCTGGGCTCCTGTTGGCCGCGACAACCGTTGTGATGCTATGCAACTGATTGGGCCGCGACTTGTAAATTCACTCGACTTCTAGAGCTGCTGCTGCTGCTGCTGCTGCTGCTGCTGCTGCTGCTACCTCTGTACCACCCAGATCCTCGCGAGCACATCCTTCTGCGGGGTCTGCCTGGCGGTATCCAACTCAACCCAGGCAAGTTGTTGATTTGAGCCATGAGTAGAGCATGGGCATCCATGACTGGAAGAGCAGATAGAGCTTGGCATGCCAATCGCCCCGGATGCCGGGAGAGACGCTACTTGCTGAGCCAGGTCTTCCAACGATTTTATCCCCACTGAATGCGTGAAGGTGCGGTTGTCCTTGTTCATCAGCATCCCCCTCGGATCGTCAGTCATTATCTGAAAGCTGTTGTTGAGAGACCTGCTCGGAAGCAGATAGGCGAGCGTTGTACAACATTCAGTAGTCCAGAGGTCATAAAGCAAACAATTGGGTAGGGGGGAACACTTGAAAGGAATTTCACAAGTCACTACACTAACACTCAACGCAACCAAATTCGGGTAACACTCCGAAGCTGTATGCAGACGTCTACAGCAAATGTTCAAGGCACCTTCGCTGGATCATATTCAAAGGTGAATAGTAGACATATGAATTTTATTGATAACATGAACACACTCCAGTACAGGAAATACCTCCCGTACGTTGCACAATCTGTTGCTGAACACGGGTTGTACACCAGAGACCCAGTAGCCGTTCAAGTCCTTGCGGCCATTGTGGCTGTAAGAGAAGGCCATAGCTTCTCTTGCTGCTACACACTCCTGCTCAATGAGATTCCTTCCTGCGAAGGCTTGAGCTCACCTCCGCAGAGCTCTGATAAAGCGATGAGACCAGTTTGCTACTGTGTGACCACAACGTCGCTGGTGACATTGAAGCCGGGGGTTGGCTTCTTCCCTCCCAGAAAGCTGAAGCAGCCAACCCGGGGAGGAGCAGCCTTCCCTGGCTTCATGGCATAGTCAGCGTCATCCTCTAAGGCAACGAAAGCAGCAGCAGCCTTCTGAACCATCGCCTCCTTCTCCGCTCTCCGATCTATCCAACCCACAGCTTCCCCCTTCGCCTGCTTCCTCACGCAGCTTCCGTATGCCTGGTGCACCAGGGCATGGAGGGTCTTCCTCATGTCGGCTCGCTGCCCTGGGGTCATCGCCCGCCAGTTGTGCGCTGCCTCCTTCTTCACTCCCTCGATGCTCGGCATGCTGCTCGCGTACCGGCTCGCCCGATGCATCTTGAGGCTGGTGATGTGGATCCAGACCTCGTACAGGCACAGCCCGTGGGTCATGTAGTAGTACTCCGAGGGGAGCTCGCTGCTCTCGTACACGTTGAGTGTCTTCATTGGAGCCGGCCAGGACCCGGCCCGCAGGTTGTCCACTGCGTCCTTGGAGGAGAGGAGCCAGCTGGTGCACACGGCCTCGGGGCTTCGGAACCCCAAGGTCGTCCCTTGGACACTTCCGGCCTGCACCAGGGCCTCCGCGTCTCTCACGATGGACTTGGCCTGCTCGAAGTAGTTGTCGATCTCCTCCGGAGTGAGGACTTGCGCTTTGTCAGCTCCCTGGCTGTAGCTCGTGAAGAAGGAGATGTTTCTGAGAGAGGCTGCCTCCTTCACCAGCTTGTTCTCGCTCCCCGTGTAGTGCCACTCGCCCGTGTTCACGTCGAGCTTGTAGAAGGGCAGCAGCTTCCACCCGTGCTCTGCGACGAACAGAACGGCGTCGATGAGGAAGCGAGCCACGTGGGGAGAGATGAAGAAGTTGAAATTGATGCGAATAAAGCCCGGCTTGATCCCTTCCTCTCCTTGCAGTACCGTCTGCTCTAGGCACAACGCGGACGTGGGAGAGATGTTGAACAGTTTCTGCGCGTAAGGACCAGCGCAGGAGCAGCCTGCTCGGCCTTGCACGCCGAAGAGATCGTTGAGGAGAGAAGCGACGAAGTTGTGATGAACCAGCTTGTTCCCATGTGCAACAACGAAGGAGACGATGCTCAGTCGCGCGACGCTCGTGTCCCCAAGAATGATGATACTCTTATTCGCCTTCCAGGCAGCAAGGGCTTGAGACCAGTAGTGGTGCTCTCTCTCCACAATCGTGCTCGGCCCTACCTCCATCTTCAGTCGGAACACCAGCCCGCACCGGATCGCTCCTACAATCTCCGGCGTCCCTCCCTCCTCCCTCTCCTCCACCGAGTCCAGGTACCGATGCTCCAAGTTGGATACGAACAGGACGGTCCCTCCGGCAGGTGTGACCGGAGCTCCACGATTCTTGCAGGGCTCATACAGGGAGTCCTTTTTGAACACGAGGACCCCGGGGGTCGACGGCCCCCCCACGAACTTGTGCGGAGAGATGAAGACAGCGTCCTTGTACGCCAGAGGCCTCGAGGGGTTCATGTCGATGTCCACGTAGGGCCCAGCAGCCGCGTAGTCGAAGAAGGCGAGGGCTCCGTGCTCGTGAAGAACAGTCGCAACCGCCTCCACGTCCGTCAGGATCCCCGTAACGTTGGAGGCAGCCGAGAAAGATCCGACCTTGATGCGGCGGCTCTGGTACTGCCGCAGGACTCTCCTGAGATGGTCCAAGTCCACCTGGCCCGTTGCGTTCAGCTGCACCTCCACCACGTCTGCGCCGCTCTCGCGCCATGGCAGGATGTTGGAGTGATGCTCGTACGGCCCGATGAGGACTAGGGGGGCCTCCGGGGTGCCGGCCGAGTCTTTCCAGTCCTGGCGATGCATCAGTAGCTGTGCAGTCTTGTAGATCGCAGCCGTGCAGCCGGAGCCTGTGAACACCACGACGTCCTTGTCTTTGCGCCCGTTGACGCTCTCGAGGATGATGTGCCGTGCTTCTTCACGGTACTTGGAGGTCTGCCGCCCCGTATGCGACACAGTCGTGTGCGTGTTGGCGTAGTGCGGGAGGACTGTGTTCCTGATCGCATCCTCGATGAAGGTGAGAGATCGACCGGATGCTGTGTAGTCGGCATACGTCAGCTTCCGCGGGCCGAATGGTGTGTGAATGGGCATGCCGGCGCCGATCACCGATTGCTCGATGTGGCTGACAAGGCTTTTCTTCTCCGCTAACAAGGTGGACGCCATGGAGGCCGATCGGCTGATGTTGTCCGACCTCTGCTGGGGCTCAGGGGACAAAGAGAGCTTGCTGAGGTGGCTCACAGCTACTTCAGCTCTGATCGGCTCCCACTGGAGGGTCGACAGTGAACCGAAGTTTGTCCCGACCTCAAGAACATCGGATTCTGAGATGTTGACAGAGGGAGGAGACGACGACGAGGTCATGATGCTGACAGGAGTAGGTGTGACTATCATTCACCTGGGAAACAAAAGGATCAATGGGGCTTCAAAGACAGAGATACGGGATGTTTCCTTGTGTGTGCGATTCTCTTCACGCACACTTGCTGTCTACAGTAATGAAATTGTACATCTCCTCCCTCTGACGACCTTGCGTAAATAGCGCTAGGCAGTGCAGTCGTAATTGTGTATGGGCTTCAAGGACAACAGCTCACACTCGCATAAGGTCTCAGTCCTCGCTACGTATCCCCTCCTTTCCTTCGACCTTGATCTACACTGTTCCTTCCAACTGCCCTTGAACTGCGAAGCGACTTTCTGCGGCAACCCGTACCAACAACTTACCTGTAAACGAGGTCGTTTGCCTAGTACATACCCACCCCCCCGTTGCAGGTAAAGGACGGGTACACACTCACGAGCTACGAACGACCTTGGACCCCACCCCCTTTTCCCTGAGCTTTTAGCACAGTATACCACCCCTTCAGAAGTTAAGGTTTCAT
Source organism: Guillardia theta CCMP2712 (assembly GCF_000315625.1). NCBI lineage: Eukaryota > Cryptophyceae > Pyrenomonadales > Geminigeraceae > Guillardia > Guillardia theta. Next base: position 59,580 of record NW_005434623.1, read on the forward strand.
ATGAGTGAATGGGTGCAGTCCATTGGGTGGTTTGCAACAATATCATGACCCCCTACCCCCTCTTAGACCTGACGAGGGGTGGGTCCAGTACCGCACGTCCGTGATTGTCTGTGACAAAATTAACTTGTTTGCCAGGTGTAGCATGGTAGAGAAAGACACCGAGTATGATCTACTATTCATCACTCTATTTATGATTGCTGCCCCCGATGGAGTCCTGAGGCAGCTCTCAAGTTTTTGATAAAAAAAATGAAAAAGTCGATGGGTCGAGGGGTGCAAGGAGGAAGAAACCCTAGCACGACCTGAGACATGCTGGGAGCAGCAGGAGCTTCTGATCTAGTGGCGCTCAGCATCGACCATCCGAGGGAGATGCTCCATGGTATCGAACAGAGGGAAGCGATACATGCCCAGATGCAGGAGGTACATCGCAACAACCTGTAAGTAGCTTGCTCCCGACTTGTACGGTGAGCTTACCTTGTTCCTTCAGGTTGAGAGGCGCCTCCTCCGCCAACTCCCTCGCATACAAGGCCCTCCACATCAACCCCGTCACCCTCTCGTGGAAGGACCTCACCTACGACGTCCGCGTGAGCCGTAAGAACCCTCAGACCGGTCAGAGCGAGGTCATCGACAAGCGCATCCTCGATAGCATCTCCGGCATCGTCCGGCCCGGGGAGATGCTCGCCATCTGCGGGCCCTCGGGAGGCGGCAAGACCACCCTGCTCGACGCCATCGCCGGGAGGATCGACCCCAACCGCAAGGGCAGGAAGTTCTCCGGCGACGTGCTGGTCAATGGCAAGGTGCGAGACGACACGTTCAGCATGGTGGCGTCGTACGTGCAGCAGGAGTACGCGCTGCAGACGCCCTTCACGGTCAAGGAGACGATGGCGTACGCGGCGGACCTGCTCATCCCGCACTCGGAGAGCACAAGGGAGGAGCGGAGGATGCGGGCGGAGAACGTGATCCATGTGCTGGGGCTGGACTCGTGCACCAACACGATCGTAGGAGACGTGTTCCGCAAGGGGCTGAGCGGAGGGCAGCTCCGCCGCCTGTCGATCGCGGTGGAGCTGGTGCGGAACCCCTCCATCCTACTGCTGGACGAGCCGACGTCAGGCCTCGACTCGGCGGCGGCAGAGAACATCATGGGCCACTTGTCGCACCTGGCCAAGATGGGGACGACGGTGGTGTGCACTATCCACCAGCCTCCGTCAGAGGTGTGGGCGAACTTCGACAAATTCTGTCTGCTGTCGCAGGGCAAGTGCCTCTACTTCGGGGCGGCAAGCGACTCTGTGGACTACTTTGGACGGATGGGGTATCCCTGCCCGGGGCTTTCGAACCCGGCAGACTTCTTCCTGAGGCTGGCCAACACGGACTTCGAGGGTCACGCGGACATCGAGGCGCTCTCGACAGGCTTCAAGACCCAGCCCGAGGGCATGGCGCTCGCGACGGGGCTGACCAGGCCCATCGACCACCAGGTGCACCCGCACAAGAAGACCAACGGGTTCCTGGTGCAGCTGATGATTCTGTCGCACCGAGCCTTCTTCAACAACGCGCGTAACCCGGGTATCTTCCTCGTCCGCCTCATCATGTACATCATGCTCTGCGCTATGATCGGCTTCATGTTCTGGGACCTCCAGCTGGGGCCGTCGGACATCAACAGTCGCATCACCATGCTCTTCTACGTCGCGGCTTTCCTGGTGTTCATGTCGGTGGCGGTGCTGCCCTTCTTCATCGTGGAGCGAGCTGTGTTCCTACGCGAGCGAGCCAACGGCTGGTACATGGTGCCGGCCTACGTGCTGGCGACGTTCCTCATGTCGTTGCCGGGGCTCTTCATCATCTCGCTGGTGAGCACGTTGCTGGTGGTGCTGCCGTCGGGGCTCAACGGGTTTGGGGTGTTCCTGGTGGATCTTTTCCTGTCGCTGGTAGCAGCGGAGGCGTTCATGTGCGTGGTGGCGTCGGTGGTGCCTCACTACATCATCGGGATCGCGCTGGGGGCAGCGGTGTACGGCTTCTTCATGTTGTGCGAGGGCTTCATGAAGATCAAGGACGACATCCCGGACTACTTCATCTGGGGGTACTACATCGCGTTCCACACCTACTCTTTCAGGGCGTTCATGGTAAACGAGTTTGAGGGCATCAAGTACTTTGTCAACAGCCCGCAGTTTGCGGACGGGAAGGCGGTGCTGAAGTTCTACAACATGGAGGACAAGCCTGTGTGGAAGGATCTTGTAGTGCTTGCGGGGTATGCGCTGGGTCTGCAGCTGATCTTCGGGACAATCCTGCAGGTGTTCCACAAGGGGAAGCGGTGAAGCCTTGAAAAGGGATTTTCTTTGCTAGTTGTCGTGCGACTGTGATTCAGTTTTGATGTGTTTTTGAATGTTTCTTCTCTTGAGGTTCCTGAGCCCTTCTGATTTTTGTTTAGAATTACAATCATTAAAAGTCTGGTATGCATTCAGTTGTGTCTTAAAGCTCTTCAGCCTTCGCATTTCACATGTTGGTTTGATATTTGTTGTAGTTTTCGCCAACACCTGTCTCGATCAGCTGTCACGCAGCACTTATGGTTGGGTTTTATTCCGAGTTCTTGCAATTCCTGTGCTCGTTTCTTCATCACATCCTCCCATAGCGCTACACTGCCCGGATTTTTTTCGACTGCCTCTCATCCGACTTGTCCAGGATCTTCCATCAGCTCGAGGCCACCCTATGCTTCGCTGCCGCATCATCGTGGGGCGTTCCGGTATGCGTCTCACTCCACCGGGGGTAAGTTAAGTTTAAACCAGGCATAAGGCCTTACTTGAAACCAGGCAGGTTGAGGGTTGGTTTTAGGCGTTCCACACTGAAGGTGAAGCGGTGAACTTGGAAGCTCTCCGAAATGCATTACGGTTGAAAAACTACCTTGACTGATGTACCCGGCAGCCCGGGCCTACATTCGAACCCAATAGAGTCACCGTGGCACTGTTGTATATGACAGTGTCCGTCAGCTCAGCTGGCACCTTGCAAGAGTCATGACAGTGAATGTGATGTGAGGATTGGCCGCTTACGGTTATTCACTTCGGAGTCCTAACTCATTGCTTTACTACGGTAACTTTCCTTGGCATCATTTCCGCCGTTCCGAAGTTCCCGGCCCGGCGCCGCGGACAGGACTTCACTCACGGTACGGCCCGGGGCCGGGCCGGGCCCGGCGGCGCCGGCTGAACCGTGAGCGGCAAGCCTTCAAGCCTGAGCCTTCGCCTCAGTTTAAGTTCGTTGGCAAGCATTTTAAGTTCAGTTTTTCAAGGACCGTCGGCCTGAGGCCCGGCGCTGAGCCGGGGCCACTGCCGGGCCGGAGTGGAAGTACCAAGTTTGAGTACGGTAAAAGCCGGGATGCAAAACCTCTACCGTTAGCTTAACTTTGAGCAAAGACTGACCAAAGATGCCGGACCGTTAGGCATCTACCGCTGCCACTACTACTTCTTGACTCAATTTTCCTTCAATGCGGCCATGAGACTTTCAGTCATCCACCGGCCGCCAGTTTACTCCGGGCGAGTCATCCGCCGGAAAAAAAAAGAGCGACCGAGTCAAATGTCCGACTTCACCCGGTCCTGTACCTGATGTGAAGCCTTGAAGGGGGTAGGGGTACATCAAGGGGTAAACTTCTCTGGGAGTCGGGGAACTCAAAGTAGGGGAATAAAGGGGTGGGTCATGCAAAGAAGGGGTCCTGCTGTGTATTGATCTGACTCTGAAAAAGGTAAGCAGAGAAAGTACGGGGGCTCATTCCTAGCCAAGCAACAGGAAATGGGGGTAGGGGTAGTATACCTCGGTAAAATTGTTGATTGAAGCCGTACTGGTGGGTGGGTTGCCGACAAGCGGAAGGAAACAGTAGTGGGGTGGGGTGGGGCGGAAGAACGTAAAAGGGAAGATCCCGACGGAAAACGATCTACGAAGCTGCGAGAAGAGGAAGAGAAACAGAAGGACTGAAAGACGCAGAGGAGGAGGAAAGAAGCAGAGAAGCAGAAGAAGCAGAGAAGAGAAGCAGAGAAACAGAGAAGCAGAGAAACAGAGAAGCAGAGAAACAGAGAAACAGAGAAGCAGAGAAGCAGAGAAACAGAGAAGAGAAGCAGGAGAGAGCAGAGAAGGAGCGAGGAAAGGAGCAAGGAAAGGAGGGAAGGAGAGAAGAAGTGAAAAAGATTTAGAAGCACAAGAGGGAAAGGCACTCAGAGAGCGTTTGGAAGGGAGCCTGTCGGAATTTTTGATTGTTCCTGCAGGATGAGCAGAAAGTCAAACAAGCACTTGGATGCGGAGGAGATCATTCGAGTGGAGGCCTCCCTCAAGAAGCTGCAATCAGAGATGGACGAGTGCAACATGATCCAGCATTTCTTCAAGCACTCCCTTGCCACCAGCGTTCTCGGTGAGTCCCCTCCGTGCATGGCGGGCTGCATGAGAGCTGACCGAGCCTTGTTGCAGACTTGCTGGACAAGGTGGAGGAAAGGAAGATGAGGATCAGAGGGAAGATAGAGACTGTAAGTCTGACAGTGCAGCGTTGCAATCTCTTATGGTCCTGCCTGCAGCTCAAGATCACCAAGGACTTGTACACTTACAAGAACGTCTCCCTCAAGCACCATCGAGCGATCAGCTTGCCATCTGGAGTGAGGCTCACGTGACCTAGTCTGGTTCACGGGGGACAGCCTTATGCTGTCATGTATTCTAGCTCACATGTACAATGAAACACCTGTTCGTCTCTTGCTCTCCTCCTCTCACTTCACTCGCTCAGATCCTTCTGTACGCTTGCGACACCACTCTCGACCCTCGTCTCCCTCCGAACTCGATGGTCGGGTATGAAAGCCCCCCAGCTCGCTTGAACCTCTTCGTCTCCTCCAGCAGATGTTCCAGCTCCTCCCCAGCAAAGTTGCAGCTTGTCAACACGAGGAGACCTCCTGATGAAGGCATGAGGGGAAAGAGCAGAGCATGAGAGGAAGGGAGGGAGGGAGGGAGGGAGGGAGGGAGGGAGGGAGGGAGGGAGGTATGACGAGGAGGGTACGGGAGCCGCCCAAGGGCTTCATGGCGTAGAGGAGCGAAGGCGAGGTACAAGGAGAATCTTTGACTGTGAGCCTGGCACATGTCAGGAGGTAAGCGCTGACATGCTCCTTGCTGCTCAAGCTGATGGCGTCCAAGGTCCCCTGCGATGGGTGAGGAAGGTGAGGAAGAGAGATGGGGGTCATCATTATGATCATTATCATCATCATCGTCCTCATTATCGTCATCCTTATCTTCTTGCTTATCATCTCCCTGTCCGTGTGTTCTGTGCTGCTTTTCTTTGTCATGATGATTGTTTGGTTGATTAGTTATATGCTCTTCCATTTTAACAAAGCTAAACAGAAATAAATGCCCGTAGCCTCGGTTACTATCTTACAGGGTTTTTCTTTTCTGGATTGGATGAATGAACATTTCGAATCTCATCTTCATCTGTAAAGCTATAGATACGGTTGATCTCGTTTTTCAATGTCTCTTTGAAATTCTCTTCATTTCTCGATACTATCACCTTCTCTTCTTTAATTATATCTTTAGGTTTGCTTTTACGCGAAGTTTGAGGCATAAACTCCTGTCTTTTAACGAGTTCTATGTGATGAGTGACCGTGGGTTTTGTCTGAGTGTGCTTGAGACCAGATCGAGCTTCTCTTTTCAATGCGAATTTTTCTCAAAACTTCGAACGAGACGAAAAAGAAAAAGCGGAACAAAAAGTGTGCTTCCTCGAACACCCCGATAATATGCAGGCCGGCTTCGTGATGTGGGAGAAATGATTGATTGAAGGGAAAGCATTGAATGATCTGTGTTTCCTGCTCTTTCCCGGCTGCTTTACGCTAACAAAAGCTTCATTTTCATTGAAAGAAGCTCCATGCCCGGCCGGCTGGCCGCCCGGGAGTATGACAAGATCCTGGCGGCTGAGATCGGTATCGGGGGCCCGGGGCCGGCGGACTTTTCAGTGGTGCCGCACGCGTGTCAGAACGGGGGCATTATTATTGGTTCAAGTTGTAGAGGTAACCCCCTACGTCACTAGCCGTTAAGGACCCTTATATCTAGTGGTCTAATTCTCCGGCAATGCACGAGCAGGGGTGGGTCCGTATCTGTACTGCTACCAGTTGCTCGAAGGGTTAACTTAGGGGTAATGACCGTAGGTGCACTATGGCAGTAAAATAAAAAAAGGGGGGGAGGGAGGAGGGGTACAGGCTGGGGAAGAGTTGGGGAACTTGACCTGACGCTAGCAATAGCTGGGTTACTACCGGGTACAGCATGGGGGTTTACAGCAGATGGGGGTCCCTGTACGTGGTAGGGACAGGGGTAGGGGTAGCAGTTGTGGGGAGCAAGAGTTGGGGAACCTGACGCTTGCAATGGCGACAGCCGACCTGGTCACGGTGGACGTGCAGATCGCAGATGTGCGGGAAGATATGCAGGAAGATGCGCAAGAAGACGACATAAAGAGTCTTCCACTTGAGTTGCTTCCTCCGAGGCTAGCGCAGGCTCTGCGGCGCTTTGACAAGAACCAGGATGGAACGCTAGATCGCAAGGAGATTGAGGAGATCTCCAACGTGCTGCAGTGTCTGGATGCAGGGAAGATACCTTTCTCAGCCTTGCCGGTTCGAATCCAGGAGATCATAGCGAAAACCCAAAGTGTCATGCATGAGACAGATGGCGAGGGCATGGTGGACGTGCAGCAAGTTGCCACTGCCCTCGAGCTCCACAGCCGGTTTTTGCAAATGCAGATGAATGGGCAGATTCCCTTCGATGCATTTCCCTCCAGTGCTCAGCAGCAGCTGAAGATGCTCGACACCAACGGAGATGGTGCTCTTGACACAGATGAGATACTGGCTGGGCTTGCGACATTGAAAAGAGAACAGTACAAGTCGAAGATGTATCGAAACTTTCTCATCGCACTTGGAGCGCTTTCCTTGATCATGTTAGCCTCAGTGTTTGGCTTGACGTATTCAGTCATTCAGATTACAAAGGAAAGCGAAGTAAAAGCTGGAGGAGTTCTTACAGTGAGGGGAACAAGCGAGCCTGTCCGTGTTGCTTCGACAGAGTTTGACGTCAGGAATGGGACTCTGACATCTCGCACGATGCTCAACATGTCTTGCTCCAACGGCACCTGCCCTGCAAGCCCGATTATGACTGCTCAATCTACCAGTCTTGCTAAGTTGACTTCTCTTTTGGATGATGAGCAATTGGCAGAACTGAAATCAATGAAAATTGTTCAGGGACAGTCTTTTCTGCACCTTCAAATCTTCGCTCTTGCGAGGTACGAAGAGGTCTGGAGCAGGTATGGAAGTGTTGTTGTCATCTATACGCATCTTGGAGAAATCACTCTAGATGGTGAAGCCATCTTCTTCCACGAAAAACTCGAGGGAGCGTTCTCCCGGGCCGGCTTCAAGATCGATGCACGCGGCAGGCGCTTGCTCGGCGTGGTTGAAATCCTTGGAATGTTCAATCTGATCAAGAAAGCGATCAGTCCGAGAGACAAGACGGAGCATGACCTGCCAAACGAGCTACCAGCATCTCCTCCCATGCAGTACATGGCGCATGTCGTTGAGGTGGAATTTTGTGAAGACGAAACAGGGATGTCAACGTATTCTTGCGAGACAGGTGCGGGCAAGACCGTGAACTGGGTAACGAAAGAAGATTTCAACAGGAATGGACTACGATTAGAAGAAGAGCAGTACAGTTTGCTGTATAATGGAAGGCACTGGGCCAAGACGATTCAATCGAAGGCACAGTGGCCTGAACAACAGCTTGTAAAGATTCAGAATGAAACACACAGATTGAAATACCAAACATTCAGAGGCAAGCCATACTTTTGCGAGCTCAGCGAAGATCAATCCCTCAAGAAAGTTGTCAGCAATAGAAGAGTTAGGGGTTACGTAAGCGGTTACGAATACTTCAGTCAACTAGCTGTCTTATCCGGTCGGTTTGGTTGGTTTGGTAGGTTTTGGTCGAATAAAATGGATCCGAACTTTCTATACGTTCAGTGAGCGCGGTTGTGTTGAGGTTCCTGTTTGCTTGTCAACGCAAGTTATCAAGTTGGTTCAAGTTCACAGAGTCAAAGCACATCATCAGGATTGTCAAACCCTAACATTGGTAGCGTAAGGTTTGGTTTTTGTTTGAAGTAATTGCGGATTGCGACAATTTGATTTGACTTGATCGAAAAGGAGCTTGAAAGGTAACCTCTGGACATGCAATCGGATGTAGAAAGGATAAGAAGGTCTCCTGGAGATGGTCCTCTTGGAAGTTCAGGCTTGGCAGTCATGCTTGACAACTTCAGAAGGAGTTTCGATGAGGAAACGTCTGAAGACAAGACGATGAGGGAAGTTACGACGGTACCTTCTACCTCAGAAGAGGATCCGAACGGAAATCAGCGAGACGTCGCGGGATTTTCGAGGATTAATATACCTTCTTATGATGGATCGGTCACGCAACAAGTGCGCGACAGGGAGGGCGCAGTAGACTTGGAAATTTCCAGGATTGCGTCTCCGGCATGTTCGACCCGGCCGAGGTTCGAATCAGTGCAGTTTGAAGAATTGGTCGCTGCAAACAAGAAGTTGCGAGAAGAATTGCAACTCGCAATGGACATGCAAGTAAAGTATGAAGCTTTCGTCAAGGAAGTGATGTTTCGTAAGGAAAGAGAGCTCGTCGAGACAAAACAGGAAATCTCTGTCCTTAGGGAAGAAAATAAAAAAATGTTCGAGGAAATGATGCAACGATTCAGATTAAATGAATCAGGAGCAGTTCAATACCTTCCGATCAAGGAACCAAGAGGGGCTGATGCAACATGCAAGCAAAATGATACGAGCATGTCGAACGACATGTCAAATCAACATGTCAAGCAGCAGTCTTCCCTTGTGAAGTTTCATTCCAAGGATATTTCTCGATTTAATGGAGAAATGACTCTAGAATATTCCGTGGCAAGTTGGTTTGGGGAGCTTGAGTTTCAATTCCAGCGTCAAAGAATCCCTCCAGATCAAAAGGTTGACATTGCTGCAACATTAGTTGGTAATCGTGTGAGGAATTGGTTGCAAACATTGCGTGGCGAGGATAGATTAATTTCCACACAAGGTACTTGGGAATCATTCAAATCGTTGCTGGTGAAGGAGTATTTGTCGTTGTCGCACTTGCAGTATATTTTGGGTGAGATTCAATGTACGATACAAGGGTCAGAGGAAAAGACTTCGGATTTTGTCAACAGGTTTTCAGCTTTAGCAAATCATTTTATTGCTTGTTGCATGGTATTATTTCATGAACAAGGACAAGTCGAGACAGCTTGCACGAGGTTTGGTCTTGAACGGTATTTCGCACAGAATTTGTTCAATGAGGTGACCGCGAGTTTCGTCATGAGGTTGTTGATTGACTTGGAAAAGCAAAATGTGAACAAGACTTTGAGTATTGGGAGTTTGTTACCAGCATTGTATCGAGAAGCTAAGTCCATGGATTTGACAACCGGTGCGTATAGGAATGACAGATCAACGCATCATGAGGTTTCGTACGATGATGAGTCAGCGGTGGATACCGACGAAGATTCTCAGCATTCATCTTCGACTCAGGATGAGCAGGACTTACGTGAATAACATTGGCCTAATGCACTTCGCGCTACTCAATTGAAATGACTTGAGTTGGCTGCCGTTTTCTTGTTATGCAGTATCTTAATGATCAGCGAAGTTCATAGAGATGTTTCTCAGATGATAATGCGCTTGGGAGCGTATGTTAGGGGTTACGTAAGCGGTTACGAATACTTCAGTCAACTAGCTGTCTTATCCGGTCGGTTTGGTTGGTTTGGTAGGTTTTGGTCGAATAAAATGGATCCGAACTTTCTATACGTTCAGTGAGCGCGGTTGTGTTGAGGTTCCTGTTTGCTTGTCAACGCAAGTTATCAAGTTGGTTCAAGTTCACAGAGTCAAAGCACATCATCAGGATTGTCAATCCCTAACACCCTCGTAGATCCTTCTACAGCATCTGACTTCAAGGTTGTTTTCCATGGGTTCCAATCAGTGAATGAAGTTTATTGCAAACATTTCGAAATCCAAGCGAATCAAGATGGTAAGACCGAAACCTTCCAGGTCTACGAAGACTACTACAAGAAGAGACTGTATCAGTTCGTGCGCGGAAACCTTCGGTGGAGATTCGAAGACTTGAAACCGATCGAAACGGAAGACTACAACCCAATTCCCTTTGACGAGCTAGACATGGAAGTGGCTCTGAAAGCATGCGTCTCGAATGATCTCACTCCGCCTGTCAAGCTCGTGGAGGGATCAGTCTCTGACATCATGCTTCCAGATCCTAGTTGGGGACAAGCCATTGACAAGAACTCGACGATGACCTCCAACGAAACCTCGTCCTTTTTGATCGATTCAAACTCGTCCCGAAGACTCTTGTACGACAAAGGTCATGGAGACGACGAGAGAGAAGACGCTTGGGAGATCTTGACTCACGAGCAACTTCGTTCAAAGGTTGCTGAAGGAGACTTACTTTCACAGAGTCACAACGCTTCTCTGAGATCGGTGTGCGCCTCGCTAGGAATCTCAGGGCAGATCATTGGCCCGTACAAAAGCATCAGCGACGCCAAGAAGTCCCCGCGCAAGAGAGTTGTACCTGGATCCATAGGCCTCGAGTTGGTCTTGGAGGCATGTCTGGACAACATCGCCCTGTACATGAAGGCGGAGATCGGATTCGGTTGCCCCTCCTTTGCCGGGGACATTGACCTAGAAATCCGCGGGCTCAACTCGCGGCGGCCATACATGATTGCTTCTGGAAGCATCTTGGTCAGCGTCAACATCTGTAGATGCCCTCCCATGAGATTGCCGAGCGCCCTCGCAAACTTCTGTGCAGTTCTGAGCGCAGGCATGTCTGTGAGAAGCGCTGTTAGTAAGCAGGAGTACTTCACGTGCTCGGTCGGAGGATTCAGCTCGAACCCTCTCATCACTGGTTGGTCTTCTCTGCGCGTGGGGCCGTACTTTGCTTCGGCAGAGCTGATCCTCTCAGGATCAGCTTACCTCGGATTCAGATGTGGCTCGAGGCAGAGGTCAGGACAAAACATGAAGATCGGTCATCGCTATGAAGTTGAAGCCAACGTGAACTTCTTGTGGACCTCCAAGACCTGGAATTTTCCTGTCTATCCCACAGAGCAAAACTACTGCTCGCGACAGAAGAATCCGGTCTCAGGCAAGCATGAGTACATCTTCAAGGAGTATGGAAAATTCGCATACGCAATGTTTGACTCAGACTATACCTGCCGTTAAGCTTTTTGTCATGAATTCAAGCTTGCTGTTAGTGAATTGTTGAGTTGATAAAACAATCAATAAGAAAGATACTATGTACTGTGTTTGTATTCAAAACATAGTTGACTTTCTCTTTGAGTTCCCTGACTTGTGTTTCATGAAAATCTTCAAATCTTCTCTGGCTGATCTCCTACATTCAAATAATGCATTGACAGATCCTCCTCATCGCACCTACAACTCCCTCAAATATCCTCATAAAACTCAGACCATAACCACACGTCCAGTTGCATAGCATCACAACGGTTGTCGCGGCCAACAGGAGCCCAGCCAATCATTTGCCACATACAACGCACGGACAGAGGTACTCAAGGAGCTCCTTCAGCTCCTGCCTGGTGGATTAGAATTCCTCCATGACCGCGTCATACGACGGGTCGCATATCAGTCAGTCGCTCCTTAATGCATCCTATGAGACTCAACGTGACGAGCCCAGTCTTGCAGCTCTGCTGAGCATCGACACTTCCATGCGTTCACCACAGCCTGTCTCTCAAGATAGGCCGGAAGCACAAGCCTGGACATGCGCAGAGTGCGCAGGAGAGAAGATTCCACCGGGACGGCAGCAACCGGCAAAGAAGGCGACCCGTCCAAGGACCGGCAACAAGTCAGGTCTGCTCTAGCCGAGAGCGCACAGAAGCTCGCTGCTTTCACTGCGAGCAGCGAGGCCATCAAGCATCAGATTACCGTCGCGCTGCACGCGGGGAAAAAAGGAAAGGAGGAGGGAAGGCGGGAAGAGGTCCTGCAGGATGAGCAGAAAGTCAAACAAGCACTTGGATGCGGAGGAGATCATTCGAGTGGAGGCCTCCCTCAAGAAGCTGCAATCAGAGATGGACGAGTGCAACATGATCCAGCATTTCTTCAAGCACTCCCTTGCCACCAGCGTTCTCGGTGAGTCCCCTCCGTGCATGGCGGGCTGCATGAGAGCTGACCGAGCCTTGTTGCAGACTTGCTGGACAAGGTGGAGGAAAGGAAGATGAGGATCAGAGGGAAGATAGAGACTGTAAGTCTGACAGTGCAGCGTTGCAATCTCTTATGGTCCTGCCTGCAGCTCAAGATCACGAAGGACTTGTACACTTACAAGAACGTCTCCCTCAAGCACCATCGAGCGATCAGCTTGCCATCTGGAGTGAGGCTCACGTGACCTAGTCTGGTTCACGGGGGACAGCCTTATGCTGTCATGTATTCTAGCTCACATGTACAATGAAACACCTGTTCGTCTCTTGCTCTCCTCCTCTCACTTCACTCGCTCAGATCCTTCTGTACGCTTGCGACACCACTCTCGACCCTCGTCTCCCTCCGAACTCGATGGTCGGGTATGAAAGCCCCCCAGCTCGCTTGAACCTCTTCGTCTCCTCCAGCAGATGTTCCAGCTCCTCCCCAGCAAAGTTGCAGCTTGTCAACACGAGGAGACCTCCTGATGAAGGCATGAGGGGAAAGAGCAGAGCATGAGAGGAAGGGAGGGAGGGAGGGAGGGAGGGAGGTATGACGATGAGGGTGCGGGAGCACAAGGGCTTCATGGCGTAGAGGAGCGAAGGCGAGGTACAAGGAGAACCTTTGACTGTGAGCCTGGCACATGTCAGGAGGTAAGCGCTGACATGCTCCTTGCTGCTCAAGCTGATGGCGTCCAAGGTCCCCTGCGATGGGTGAGGAAGGCGAGGAAGAGAGATGGAGAAGGATAGCCCAGTAGGGAGAAGGAAGAGGAAGAAGATAGGAGGGGGGAGAAGATGAACAGGAAGGAAGAAGCGAAGGAGGAAAGTGGAGGAGAGAGAGAAGAAGAAATCGGACAATGCAGGAAGGAGGGAAGAGGGAGTAGCATGTGGGCAACTTTGTCATGAATGACGTCGAAAGATTCGTCAGGAAGGTTCGAGTGAAGAAGATCGTCGACGAATATCTCAACGTGCAGGTCACTGGCGGATAGAGGTGGGACGGAGAGGAGAAGAAATCGGCAGGGCAGGGCAGGGCAGGGAGGGAGGGAGGGAGGGAGGCAGGGAGGCAGGGAGGGAGGGAGGGAGGGAGGGAGGCAGGGAGGGAGAGAGAGGAAAGAAAGGAGGAAGGAAACGAGGAGGAGGGAAACAAGGAGGAGGAGGAGGAGGAGGAGGAGGAGGAGGAGGAGGAGGAGAGATAAATCAGTTCAGCTAGAGAGCAGTGGCATCGATCTCACTTCAAGTCAGGCATGCCATACAGAGGTCCACCTTCCTCCTTGGACGCCTTGATATTGTTCTTAGCTAGCTCCACCTGTAACCACATCTTATGAATTTCTCCCTTCCTCCCTGTTCCCTCCTCCCCTCGCTTCCAACCTCCTCTTTCCAGCCTCCGACTTTGCTCCCTTCTCCTCCCTTTCATGACCCTCCCCCTTCCCCTCTCCCACCTTTTCACTCCTTCCTGCCTCCTGCCTCCCGCTTGCCCCCCCCCCTCCCCCTCCCTCGATCTCGTGGACGTACAGCTTGCGGTATGTAGTCCACTCCAGTCAGCCTGCGGAATCCGAACCTGCTCAAAACATTCAGACGAAGAGCCTGGAGGGGAGGAACGGAGTGGGAGAATGGAGAAAGAGGGCAGGACTTGAGAAAGCAGGTGAGGAGGATCGACGTACTGGTACAGCGGCAGGGATGTAAAGGAACATAGAATGGTTACGAGAGATTGAAGGAGGAGCGATGATGTTGTGGTAGAAAACAAAGTTGACGATGAAGCGGAGAGGAACAGTATCGACATGAAAAAATGGTGGAGGTGATGATGATGGAAAAACAAATGGTGGTGTAGATGAAGGCACAGTATAAGAAATAAAGGAGAATGACATGATGATGATGATGATGATGATGGTGGTGGTGATGGTGGTGGTGATGGTGATTCTGGTGGTGGTAGTGGTGGTGGTGGTAGTGGTGGTGGTGATGATGGTGACAGCGACGAAAAGGAATGCAACCACAAACAAGATTCAGATGTCGATTGCAAGGACGAGGAGGAAGAGGACAGCGTGCTTTGTTGAGAGAGGGGAGCGAGGTATCACTTGGCAAGCTCGATCAGCATCATCCCGTTCCCTGTACCAACGTCGAGGATCCTCGCAGTCTTGTAGGATTCCGTGAAGAACTCGTTGCGGACCCACCTGGAAAGGGAAAGTCAGGAGCAGGTAAAGAAAAAGCTAAGGAATGATGAGCAGAAAGAGGAGGGAAGGAGGGAAGAGGAGGAGAGAAAGGGGGGGGAGGGAAAGAGAGGAGAGGCGGGAAAGCGAGGAGGGTAGGAGGGTAGGAGGGGAGGAGAGGAGAGGGAGGAGGGGGAGGGGAAGAAGATGCCGTTTGAAGATGATTCAGCACGGGAGGAAATCAAAGTAGGAGGGGTGAAGGACTGAGGGCTGGGAGGAAGTAAGAAACAAGAGAGTTGAGAGTCAGAGGTCAACAAAACAAGAGGAAGGGATAGAGGGAGGAGAGAGGAAAGCATGATCGAGGCATAGAACTGACGCGACGATGGGCAATCAAGACGAGATCTTGAAGAGGTTGAGGTTGAGGAGAGGAGGAGGAGGAGGAGGGTGGGGGGGGGGGGGGGGGGGGCGAAGGTCGAGGGAGGGAGGAGATTTCCAGGAGACTCTCTGCATGCATTTGCTCTCTTCCTCAAACCAGCATTCTCCAGGATCACCTTGAAACAAGTTGAGGATAGCCAAAAGCATTCTTCTTTCCCTGTCCATCCACTACCTCCTCCTCCTCCTCCTTCCGTGCTATGCCATCACGCCTCCTTCCTCCTACTGTTTATCTTGCTTCTTCTCTCTTCTTTTCGCTCTCCCCCGCCCATTGTCTCCTCCTTCTCCATCATCTGTCTCCGTCCTCCCCTCTCGGAAGCCTGGGCCGCTACCTGTAGCATGGAAGTTGCTCAGCTCGTTCTCGTACACATCTTTCCAGTGGTCTCTAGTCCCCACACGACTCGCGTCAAAGTCTGCGACCGTTTGATTCTGCCGGGGCCGTCAGGACACGGAGGCAGCGAGGGGGTTGCTACCATTGACAGCCCGTCCTTGAACTGGTTGACATCCGGCACAGACGAATCGCTGATCTCCTCGTCCATGTTCACTTCTATCTCCTCACTCACCAACCCACTTTGGTTGTACTGCAATGACGTCAGCAGCCCGTTCACAACGAGCCTCTGCCCCTCACCTGGTCGTACTTGGCATTCTGCTGCAAGAACTGATCTCGATCCCTCTTGAACATCGACTCTGTCTTGTTGAAGTAGCCTTCTGCCCCACCCTTCTCTTCTTCCTCCTGCTCAGCACTTGCGCTCCAATCCTCTGGAGATCTACTCTCAGCTTGCAACTTTGACTTGTCTTGCTCAACAAATCATCCATGAGGTCTCACCATTCGGCTGAGGCCCCTCAACTGCATCACGTCAGGAGACAATGTGTAAGATATCAAGGTCACATGACACGTCGGAAGTATGATCAGACTCCTCTGCGAGCTCTTTGGCGAGGCTCCGGTCCACCACTTCCTGTCTCCTCTCTGCAGCTGAAGTGAGTGAAGCGCAAGGCTGGTGATGGTGGTGGAGATTGAAGTGAGAAAGATAGAGCTAACGTGCACGATTACAACGATACTACTACAATAACGAACAACGACACTACTGCAATGATGCAGAAACATGAATCAAAAGGAAAATGATGTCATGCATGATCACTGAAGCAATATCCAACATCGGATTGAATAGAGAATGAATGGCGATGGAAACGATACACTTGTTTGTGATCCTGATGCTGCTGATGCAGACGCCGCAGCAACAGATGATGGTGATGGTGGTGATGGTGGTGGTGGTGGTGGTGATGATGATGATGGTGGTGACGACGACGAGGATGATGATACAGATGATGATGCAGATGATCGTGACTACTATGACTACCGGCAGCCGACAAGGGTCGAGGAGGGGCAGTAGGTCGGGGCTCGGAGAGCAGCTTGAAGGCATCGTCTGAGATGTTGCAGGTACTTCGAGTGAAGTTGATGTCTGTCGGGACTCCCTGGTCCCAGAAGTCTTGAACTTTCTAAAAACTGCAAAGTCAAAAGTTTCAAAGTTTCCCGAGGTCAGAAGTTGAAACCCTAGCAAGGAGATTGAAGAGCCGCTGATCATCCTGTTCTCCGTATCAGAGTTGTGAAAACTTTCAACGTATTCTTTTAATATCGCATCATATCGTGTTGATGCATGATGGATGATGCTGATGCTGCTGATGCTGCTGATGATGATGTTTGTGATGATATTGGTGTTGGTGTAGTTGTTGTTGTTGATGGTGGTGGTAGTGGTGGTGGTGGTGTTGATGATCACGGTTATGATAGACCGGCATGCCACATCATAAGCGACAACATCTCAGCATCTGGCCACAAATCCCCTCCTCCTCCTCCTCCTCTTCTCGTCCTCGTCCTCGTCCTTCTTCTTTGTCCCGCTCCTGCTCCTGCTCCTGCTCCTCCTCACTACCATCATCATCATCATCATACTCTTGCTCATCATCTCAACTTTTCGTCTGACCGCCCTCCCCGTGTTTTCTGTTCTGCCCACTAGAAACCTGTCTCTCATTCCCTTTTCACCTGGCAGTCGCTGAATCCATAGCCTCTCCTCGGTTGCCCGTCGTCGTCAGGCATCGCCATCTCTCTCTCTCTCGCCCACCTGCTTTCAAGATCACATGCTGATGAAGCTCAAGGTAGGAGAACACACAAGGAGGGAGCCAGAAGGCGAGAAGAAAGAGGGGGGAAACGGTGAGGCAAGGAGAGACGAGGCGAGGAGTACGGAGAGGAAAGCAGGGCAGATGGAAGGAAAGGGTCGGATGTTTCAAGTCATGGGGAACTAAACGAGGGGGTCGAGAAATTTACCTGCGTGTTAGGTTGGAGACTGTGAGAGTGAGTGATCCTCCAGTCTGACAAAAAAGATGTTATCACAGACGTCGTCGTTGTCGTCGATGTCAGCATCAGCATCAGCATCATCCATTCCAACCCTCTTCTCCTCCTCTTCCTCCGTCTTGCCATGATGATGATGATGATGATGATGATGATGAATCAGCAGCAGCAGCAGCAGCAGCAGCAGCAGCAGAATCATCATTTTGATCGTAACCAATTCCATCATTCCCAGCATCATCAGCAGTACCATATCCACACACGCTTCATTTCTAAAAGCTTCGAAGTAGTCCTCATGCGCCATGAAGCAAATCTCGTGCTCATCTGGGTCTCTCAGGACCATCACTTCTACCAGCCTCCTGCAGTTCGAGCAGATGTCAAGCAAAGAACTTCGTGACAGTCCTGTCATGTTCGCATACAAGTTCTCGTCCTGACCTACTCAGAGGCAGGAGCAGGAGCAAGGATAGGAGGTGTGGGAGTAGGAGCAAGAATGAGAGGAGCAGGAGCAATAGTGGTAGAGGAGGAGGGGGGGGAGGGGGGTGAGGGCAACAGCAGAGGAGGGATAGGACCTTTCTTCCGTCTCTGGTCGAGTGACATAAATGAGCGCGGATCGAAAGTTTCCTCCTGATTTCTGAACACAGGCTGAAACAACGGTCTTGAAGAAGATGAACTGCTCCAGACTGATAGAACGTCAACACATCAAATGGAAATCATGCAATGAATCGAATGATGTAATGTATGGGGCTGAAAATGTATGTGGTTCATCCCACAATATGTCGAATTCACGTATTTGTCACAGCTCCAGCACTCACTGTCATCGCATTGCAATTCATCAATACGAGCAGAAGAACTTGTGTAGGGCATCGAGACAGCTCGTCGCATGACATCATACTTGAAAGCTCTTCATCACCTGCACGATACGTACAGGTACGCCATCTCGCTGTCGTCTTGAACATAGTCCATAGTTGGAATCCCTCTCCTCCTCCTTTTCTTTCTCTTCATTTCTTCCACTTCCATAAGCTCCAATGAAACTCCCCCTCCATCGTTCCCCCATCCCAGTATGACCCGCCGACTTTCTGGCTGCTCCGTGGAGCAAGTCATGGTAACAAGACACGAGACAGAACACATGAAGAGGGAGAGGAGGGAACAGGAGGGAGGGCGAAAATACAAAAAGTGAGCGATCGGAAGGGAGGTTGAAAAGCTACCGTGTAATCCCTGACTTGCATGCAAAGTAATCCAATCCAAAAATCCATCGAGCTTCCCAAATCCGAGACACCTGAGGAGTTTGTTTTCCGTGAGAAGAATGACCGTCAGAAAGATAGGAGAGGAGGGGGGAGAAGGAGGACTAAGACCTAGTGTTATGCGTTGTATTTTGTCAGCGAAGGGAGACATGCAAAGAATGGCTCGAGGCTGCTCCACGTCATCTGTCATCTCCATTGTCCCTTCGCCTCCCTCTTCTTCCTGCCCCATTCTCCTCTCCTGCACTGCGTTGCCGACGTGAAAACATTCTCCTCCCGGGGCCCTCAGACATGTCTGCTTCACCCTATGGTCAGAAAAGAGGAAGGAGCCTCGTCGTCCTCTCACAGCAAGCTTCCCTTCCCTGTAGCAGGTTGTCGCGTTCTCATCCAGCACTGGCTGCTCTTTCAAAGCACGAGGATCAACAGTCAAGGAAATCAGTTTGCTGTCTCTTTGCCACCTGCGACGTCGTTAACTTCCCTCCTGATTGAAAGCACTCGTGCCCTGCCCTACTCGAACTTCTCCCTTTCACTCGTGCCCTGCCCTACTCGCACTTCTCCCTTTCACTTGTCTTGTGCACTCACTTTCTTTATGTATTCCTCCTTGCTCCTCCTCTCCTCTCCTCTCCTCTCCTCTCCTCTCCTCCTATCCTCTCTCTGATCACCGTTTGGCAGAGTCGTCGGAGTAGATCTCAACAGTAAAGTGCCGCTCGCATGCCCCATAGCCAAACATGCTCTTCACGCTCTTTGCGCTCAAGTCTTTGCGAGGCTGAGCGGGCCAGGCCTTGGCCGTCATGAAGGGCTTCTGATCGCGGGGTCAGAGCTCCGGCCCCCCTCGCCATGGCGGGTACCGTCGTCGAATTGTCGCCGAACTCCAACTCCTCCGTGTGCGTAAGGCTTACTTCGCTCTGATACTTCTTGGCGAGATCTCGCACGATAGGAGCGTTCCCTGCCTCATCCAGCTCCGTCTCGTTCCAGCTCGGGTCCTCCACCTTGTTCCTGTAGATGTTGATCTGTCCGAACCTGCCGAGCAACGTCACGCGTCCCGCTGGTCACATGGGCGCATCCTCTCCTCTCAAATGTCTCCCTCCTCAGAATCTTCATCCCCAGGATCTTCTCGAAGAACTCCAAGTACCCCTCGCTGCTGTTGACCTAGAGAAAGAAGTTGAGCGACAGGCGCTCGAGAAGAGGGTCGTCACTCGTAGCAGGCAGTGCCCCAGCTGGCAGCCGTTGAGGATCGACTCGATCCTGTGGAGGTCGGATTCTTCCGCTCAATCAGAGGAGAAGCAAGTACACACTCCAGCGAGCGAGACGAAAAAGAGGAAGCGGAACAAGAAGGCCAAGGGCGGCGAGTACGTGGGGACATGCAGAGGAAGGTACCTGGTATCGCTGTTGGCGACTCCATCATCCCTCCTCTCAATCGAAGATCCTTGCGAGTCTGTGCGGAATGCATGAACAGCGTCGTGTGCTCCCTTGAACAAAGACATCCAGTTCTGTCTCCCGATATTCCGCAGGGCTTCGTGATGGGAGAAAAATGATTTGTGATTCCTGCTGCTCCTGCCACTCTTGCTGCTCTCCTTGCTCCTGCTCCTGCTTCTCCTCGTGCTCCTGCTTCTCCTGCTCCTCCCCCCACCCTGTGCATGCTGTCGATGCAACCATGATCGCCGCCAGGGTCCTGTACAAGCACCTCGACATGCGCCCCACCATGCCTGGGTGCTCCACGAGGGAGTATGAGGATCGGCATCGGGGGCCCGGGGCCCGGGGCCCGGGCCCCGCCGGAACTTCTGGGGCCGGCCGGGCCGGCAGAAAAACACTTAACTTTGAGTAAAGTTTCAGTACCAGTAGGTTTTACAAGTAGGGGCAAAAAACAAGTAGTAGTGATAAAACGAGGAACAATTCCGGTACAGAGTCGGCCGTGACTCATTATTTTAGTCAAAGTGAAAAGTTAATTAATATCATCCTTTACTCAAAGTTAAGTAAACAACACTACCGCGCCTTTCTTGATCTGACCATTGAATATAAAAGTGTGTTTTAGAGGTCATGGGCAGTCATGGATCGTCAGTGCCCGAGTTCAAATTTTAAAACTCAAAAACCCTGTCGGGGAGGGTGGAGGGGGGTGGGGGTGATACCTTTGACTACCACCAGGGTAACCCCCCACCCGGTGTGTGACTGCAAATCTAGGATGCGCCTGTTGCAGGGAAACCCCGACCAGCCAAGCTACAGTAGGACCCTACCTTCTCCTGCCTTCCTGGGAATAACCACCCCTCTTTGCCCAGTGATTAACATTTTTAGTTCTCATACCCCACCTACTAGATATCATGGAGTACTTCTGAAGTAAACTTGACAGTCAATATGCGTCCAAAGCAGGAGGGGTGGGTGGGGGGAACGAGGGGGCTATGATATCTCCTGCGCACTACAGGGGTTCCCAGTAGCCCTCCCCTGCCATGGCAGAGGCGCATGCTAGGATGCAGGCTGAGTTGGCGACGAGCAACCTTTCTTACTCCATACCCACTAACGAGGCACAGTCTCAGATGTCACCCGAGATCCCGCAATACACACAAATGCAGGAGGTACATCGCAACAACCTGTAAGTAGGAGGGAGTCGAAGTTCCCGACGCAGCAGCTGTACGGTGAGCTTACCTCGTTCCTTCAGGTTGAGAGGCGCCTCCTCCGCCAACTCCCTCGCATACAAGGCCCTCCACATCAACCCCGTCACCCTCTCGTGGAAGGACCTCACCTACGACGTCCGCGTCAGCCGTAAGAACCCTCAGACCGGCCAGAGCGAGGTCATCGACAAGCGCATCCTCGATAGCATCTCCGGCATCGTCCGGCCCGGGGAGATGCTCGCCATCTGCGGGCCCTCGGGAGGCGGCAAGACCACCCTGCTTGACGCCATCGCCGGGAGGATCGACCCCAACCGCAAGGGCAGGAAGTTCTCCGGCGACGTGCTGGTCAACGGGTATCCGCGAGACGACACGTTCAGCATGGTGGCGTCGTACGTGCAGCAGGAGTACGCGCTGCAGACGCCCTTCACGGTCAAGGAGACGATGGCGTACGCGGCGGACCTGCTCATTCCGCACTCGGAGAGCACAAGGGAGGAGCGGAGGATGCGGGCGGAGAACGTGATCCATGTGCTGGGGCTGGACTCGTGCAACAACACCATCGTAGGAGACGTGTTCCGCAAGGGGCTGAGCGGAGGGCAGCTCCGCCGCCTGTCGATCGCGGTGGAGCTGGTGCGGAACCCCTCCATCCTCCTGCTGGACGAGCCGACGTCAGGCCTCGACTCGGCTGCGGCAGAGAATATCATGGGCCACTTGTCGCACCTGGCCAAGATGGGGACGACGGTGGTGTGCACTATCCACCAGCCTCCGTCAGAGGTGTGGGCCAACTTCGACAAGTTCTGTCTGCTGTCGCAGGGCAAGTGCCTCTACTTCGGGGCGGCAAGCGACTCTGTGGACTACTTTGGACGGATGGGGTATCCCTGCCCGGGGCTTTCGAACCCGGCAGACTTCTTCCTGAGGCTGGCCAACACGGACTTCGAGGGTCACGCGGACATCCAGGCACTCGCGACAGGCTTCAAGACCCAGCCCGAGGGCATGGCGCTCGCGGCGGGGCTGGCCAGGCCCATCGACCACCAGGTGCACCCGCACAAGAAGACCAACGGGTTCCTGGTGCAGCTGATGATTCTGTCGCACCGAGCCTTCTTCAACAACGCGCGTAACCCGGGTATCTTCCTCGTCCGCCTCATCATGTACATCATGCTCTGCGCTATGATTGGCTTCATGTTCTGGGACCTCCAGCTGGGGCCGTCGGACATCAACAGTCGCATCACCATGCTCTTCTACGTCGCGGCTTTCCTGGTGTTCATGTCGGTGGCGGTGCTGCCCTTCTTCATCGTGGAGCGAGCTGTGTTCCTACGCGAGCGAGCCAACGGCTGGTACATGGTGCCGGCCTACGTGCTGGCGACGTTCCTCATGTCGTTGCCGGGGCTCTTCATCATCTCGCTGGTGAGCACGTTGCTGGTGGTGCTGCCGTCGGGGCTCAACGGATTTGGGGTGTTCCTGGTGGATCTTTTCTTGTCGCTGGTAGCAGCGGAGGCGTTCATGTGCGTGGTGGCGTCGGTGGTGCCTCACTACATCATCGGGATCGCGCTGGGGGCAGCGGTGTACGGCTTCTTCATGTTGTGCGAGGGCTTCATGAAGATCAAGGACGACATCCCGGACTACTTCATCTGGGGGTACTACATCGCGTTCCACACCTACTCTTTCAGGGCGTTCATGGTGAACGAGTTTGAGGGCATCAAGTACTTTGTCAACAGCCCGCAGTTTGCGGACGGGAAGGCGGTGCTGAAGTTCTACAACATGGAGGACAAGCCTGTGTGGAAGGATCTTGTAGTGATTGCGGGGTATGCGATTGGTCTGCAGCTGATCTTCGGGACGATCCTGCAGGTGTTCCACAAGGGGAAGCGGTGAAGCTCGGGAATGCCATGCCATACTCGTTGGTTCTCTTATTTGCAGTTACTGCCTGATCCTATTATCCCTCAACTCGAAATAGATTTTTTTCGATGTTTCAGCATCCTTAGATTGATGTTGTTCAAAGCTGTTTAGTTACCGAAATACAATTAGATTTACTTTTGGCATTGAATTGTCAGGTCCTATGTTGTACAGTGAAGATCAAACTCACTCGCGTTCGTCTATCATTTCTCAGTGGGTCTAGGAGTCCCATCGTCTGATCATTGGTAATGTGATAGTATCAGCCTTGTGAAAGTTAACTGACTATCAAGTTCAAGAAGCTCCCCTGATTGTCCTCGTACTGTCCCGAAGTTTAACTTAACGATATCACTGCTACTGCGACATGAGGTCACTTCGACTGGTGACTCAGATCACATCAGTACGGTAGTACTACTAAGTAGTGCAAGTCACTGAGTAGTAGCGACCGCACCTGCTCTGCTACTACTAGCCACGTGATATGACGTGATATAGCCTTGAACAGTAACTGATATACTTGTCACAACTGCACACTATCATGCGGCCGCTTCAAGTTTGGACGCTGTCGAAAACATCCGAGCAGTGTCGCACCTTGGTAGGAAGTGAAGAAGAAACGAGCAAAGGAAAGGCAGGAACACGGAATGAAATCCAACAATAGGAGCAATGTGTCAACTAGTAATGACAGCTGTTTGCAAACGATACACCAAATTGCGCAACGATATGCGAAATCCAAAGGCTGAAAAGCTTTTAAAAACATGATTGAAACTCTAACAAAGATATTGACAAGGCACGGAAAATTCAAGAAAAATTGTCAAAAATGCTCGAATCCCAATCACTACATACACGACACTTCGACATGAAAATCCCTTTTCAAGGCTTCACCGCTTCCCCTTGTGGAACACCTGCAGGATCGTCCCGAAGATCAGCTGCAGACCAATCGCATACCCCGCAATCACTACAAGATCCTTCCACACAGGCTTGTCCTCCATGTTGTAGAACTTCAGCACCGCCTTCCCGTCCGCAAACTGCGGGCTGTTGACAAAGTACTTGATGCCCTCAAACTCGTTCACCATGAACGCCCTGAAAGAGTACGTGTGGAACGCGATGTAGTACCCCCAGATGAAGAAGTCCGGGATGTCGTCCTTGATCTTCATGAAGCCCTCGCACAACATGAAGAAGCCGTACACCGCTGCCCCCAGCGCGATCCCGATGATGTAGTGAGGCACCACCGACGCCACCACGCACATGAACGCCTCCGCTGCTACCAGCGACAGGAAAAGATCCACCAGGAACACCCCAAATCCGTTGAGCCCCGACGGCAGCACCACCAGCAACGTGCTCACCAGCGAGATGATGAAGAGCCCCGGCAACGACATGAGGAACGTCGCCAGCACGTAGGCCGGCACCATGTACCAGCCGTTGGCTCGCTCGCGTAGGAACACAGCTCGCTCCACGATGAAGAAGGGCAGCACCGCCACCGACATGAACACCAGGAAAGCCGCGACGTAGAAGAGCATGGTGATGCGACTGTTGATGTCCGACGGCCCCAGCTGGAGGTCCCAGAACATGAAGCCGATGATAGCGCACAGCATGATGTACACGAGCGCCATGCACTCTGGCTGGGCCTTGAAGCCTGTCGCGAGCGCCTATGATTTTCTCTGCCGCCGCCGAGTCGAGGCCTGACGTCGGCTCGTCCAGCAGGAGGATGGAGGGGTTCCGCACCAGTCCCAGCTCATGGATCACGTTCTCCGCCCGCATCCTCCGCTCCTCCCTTGTGCTCTCCCGTTGACCAGCACGTCGCCGGAGAACTTCCTGCCCTTGCGGTTGGGGTCGATCCTACTGGCGGAGTTGGCGGAAGACGCCCCTCTCAACCTGAAGGAACAAGGTAAGCTCAACGTACAAGTCGGGAGCAAGCTACTTACAGGTTGTTGCGATGTACCTCCTGCATCTGGGCATGTATCGCTTCCCTCTGTTCGATACCATGGAGCATCTCCCTTGGATGGTCGATGCTGAGCGCCACTAGATCAGAAGCTCCTGCTGCTCCCAGCATGTCTCAGGTCTTGCTAGGTTTCCCTTCCCTTCCTCCCCCCCCGCTTGTTTTTTTTCTTTTTTTAAGGGGCTGCCTCAGACTCAATCGGGGGCAGAAGTCATAGATAGACAAATGAACTGTAGATCATACTCGGTGCTTTTCGGTGTCTTTCTCCCACAATGCATAGTTGCAAAGAAGTTAACATGTCATCGACAGTCACGGACGTGCGGTACTGACCCACCCCTTGTATGTGGGATGGAGGGGTACTTCCACCCAATTGACTACACAAAAAAAGAATGAAGAACAAAAGATGTGTCCATTCACTTTCTGAACCGTAAGTTCTGAGGAGGGTGAAGGGATGGTATGATCTTGTACTGAAAAGGTCCAGGAGAGGGGGTGGGGTCACAGCTCGTTCGTGACCGTCCATGACGTCAGCGGGGACGGAACGAGCTCAATATTTGAGTGTGTACCCGTCCTTGAGGGTTTGATTGGTGGGTGGGGTACTTGAAGAGATACACCTGAGCTTGGGGTGGGAATGAATAATAAACTGGTACGCTGCTTATGAGGTCTAGGAGAGGGGGTGGGTGGGTGATACAACGGGGTATTTCAAATGGGAATCGTAGGGGTACTCAAAGCGAGTCGACTTCGAGGAGGGGTACTACGTCAAAATCAATTAACCTTAGACGGACAGGGGTATCCTTTGCTTTATAGATTTCAACGCACAAATGGGGGCGAGAGGGAGGGAGGGAGAGAAGAGGGGGGGGGGAGGACAACGGAATGAACAGAGAAGGAGAAAGGAATGAAACTATAGATCAAGGTTGAAGGAAAGGGGGGATACGTAGCGAGGACTGAGACCTTATGAGAGTGTGAGCTGTTGTAGCCAAGGCACAATTGCGCTACAGCAACCTAACCAGAGCTGTAGCATTCGAAGCTGATTGAGACCTGTAAGACTGTATTCAGCGCTATTTGCGCAGAGAAATGCGGGTGGAGTACTCAGCTCGTCAGAAGGATGAGATGTACAACCTCATTACCTTAGACAGCAAGGACGGAAACATCCCGTATCTGTCTTTGAAGCCCCATTGATCCTTTTGTTTCCCAGGTGAATGCTAGTCACACCTACTCCTGTCAGCATCATGACCTCGTCGTCGTCGTCTCCCTCTGTCAACCTCTCAGAATCCGATGTGCTTGAGGTCGGGACAAACTTCGGTTCACTGTCGACCCTCCAGTGGGAGCCGATCAGGGCTGAAGTAGCTGTGGGCCACCTCAGCAAGCTCTCTTTGTCCCCTGAGCCCCAGCAGAGGTCGGACAACATCAGCCGATCGGCCTCCATGGCGTCCACCTTGTTAGCGGAGGAGAAAAGCCTTGTCAGCCATATCGAGCAATCGGTGATCGGCGCCGGCATGCCCATTCACACACCATTCGGCCCGCGGAAGCTGACGTATGCCGACTACACAGCATCCGGTCGATCTCTCACCTTCATCGAGGATGCGATCAGGAACACAGTCCTCCCGCACTACGCCAACACGCACACGACTGTGTCGCATACGGGGCGGCAGACCTCCAAGTACCGTGAAGAAGCACGGCACATCATCCTCGAGAGCGTCAACGGGCGCAAAGACAAGGACGTCGTGGTGTTCACAGGCTCCGGCTGCACGGCTGCGATCTACAAGACTGCACAGCTCCTGATGCATCGCCAGGACTGGAAAGACTCGGCCGGCACCCCGGAGGCCCCCCTAGTCCTCATCGGGCCGTACGAGCATCACTCCAACATCCTGCCATGGCGCGAGAGCGGCGCAGACGTGGTGGAGGTGCAGCTGAACGCAACGGGCCAGGTGGACTTGGACCATCTCAGGAGAGTCTTGCGGCAGTACCAGAACCGCCGCATCAAGGTCGGATCTTTCTCGGCTGCCTCCAACGTTACGGGGATCCTGACGGACGTGGAGGCGGTTGCGACTGTTCTCCACGAGCACGGAGCCCTCGCCTTCTTCGACTACGCGGCTGCTGGGCCCTACGTGGACATCGACATGAACCCCTCGAGGCCTCTGGCGTACAAGGACGCTGTCTTCATCTCTCCGCACAAGTTCGTGGGGGGGCCGTCGACCCCCGGGGTCCTCGTGTTCAAAAAGGACTCCCTATACGGACCCTGCAAGAATCGTGGAGCTCCGGTCACACCTGCCGGAGGGACCGTCTTGTTTGTGTCTGAGATCAGCCATCAGTACCTGGACTCGGTGGAGGAGAGGGAGGAGGGAGGGACGCCGGAGATTGTAGGAGCGATCCGGTGCGGGCTGGTGTTCCGACTGAAGATGGAGGTAGGGCCGAGCACGATTGTGGAGAGAGAGCACCACTACTGGTCTCAAGCCCTTGCTGCCTGGAAGGCGAATAAGAGTATCATCATTCTTGGGGACACGAGCGTCGCGCGACTGAGCATCGTCTCCTTCGTTGTTGCACATGGGAACAAGCTGGTTCATCACAACTTCGTCGCTTCTCTCCTCAACGATCTCTTCGGCGTGCAAGGCCGAGCAGGCTGCTCCTGCGCTGGTCCTTACGGGCAGAAACTGTTCAACATCTCACCCGCGTCCGCGTTGTGCCTAGAGCAGACGGCACTGCAAGGAGAGGAAGGGATCAAGCCGGGCTTTATTCGCATCAATTTCAATTTCTTCATCTCTCCCCACATGGCTCGCTTCCTCATCGATGCCGTTCTGTTCGTCGCAGAGCACGGGTGGAAGCTTCTGCCCTTCTACAGGCTCGACGTGAACACGGGCGAGTGGCACTACACGGGGAGCGAGAACAAGCTGGTGAAGGAGGCAGCCTCTCTCAGAAACATCTCCTTCTTCACGAGCTACAGCCAGGGAGCTGACAAAGCGCAAGTCCTCACTCCGGAGGAGATCGACAACTACTTCGAGCAGGCCAAGTCCATCGTGAGAGACGCGGAGGCCCTGGTGCAGGCCGGAAGTGTCCAAGGGACGACCTTGGGGTTCCGAAGCCCCGAGGCCGTGTGCACCAGCTGGTTCCTCTCCTCCAAGGACGCAGTGGACGACCTGCGGGCCGGGTCCTGGCCGGCTCCAATGAAGACACTCAACGTGTATGAGAGCAGCGAGCTCCCCTCGGAGTACTACTACATGACCCACGGGCTGTGCCTGTACGAGGTCTGGATCAACATCACCAGCCTCAAGATGCATCGGGCGAGCCGGTACGCGAGCAGCATGCCGAGCATCGAGGGAGTGAAGAAGGAGGCAGCGCACAACTGGCGGGCGATGACCGCAGGGCAGCGAGCCGACATGAGGAAGACCCTCCATGCCCTGGTGCACCAGGCGTACGGAAGCTGCGTGAGGAAGCAGGCGAAGGGGGAAGCTGTGGGTTGGATAGATCGGAGAGCGGAGAAGGAGGCGATGGTTCAGAAGGCTGCTGCTGCTTTCTTTGCCTCGGAGGATGACGCTGACTATGCCATGAAGCCAGGGAAGGCTGCTCCTCCCCGGGTTGGCTGCTTCAGCTTTCTGGGAGGGAAGAAGCCAACCCCCGGCTTCACGCTCACCAGCGACGTTGTGGTCTCCAACGAGCAAACGTCTCATCGCTTCTGAAGCTCTCACTACTTGATTGATTCTTTTCTTTGACTTGTAAATATACTACTACTTAAGGTCGTTCCGTGATTTATTGACGGTGGGGAGGGGGAAAAGGGAAAGCGGGGAGGGGTAACTGCCTGTGAGCAGCTGGGCTCTCAGTGGAGGGCGCCGGAAAGTCTATTGAACCAGTCAAGGACTAGACGAGGTTTCAGCCTCAAGCTTGTTGATCTGCAACCTGATGGGCTTGAAGATCTCCTGCACCAATGGCGGGGCGGAGGTCTTGAAGGGTTGGGGCCTGTAGGCCAGTGCCCGGAAGGGCTTCAGCATGTGATCCCCCACCCCAAGGTACTTTGCATGGTCAACAGCATGCTCGTACAGCGATCTCGTGGTCACCAGACGCAGCTCTGGCCAGTTCCGCTCTCGTGTAGCTCTCATCCAGCTAGTGATGTAGTTCGACACCCCCGTCGTGTCCTGCCGCGCACGCGCGATCTCAGCCCAGACGTCGGAGAGCCTCGTGCCCTCAGGGTAGGGGCTGCGATGTGCGATGTCCCTCCACTTGTTGAGATGGTCGACACTGTATCGCCGGTGCACGCTCTCGATCGAGTGCAGCGGGTCCCCGACGATGATCATGGCCTTGGAAGCGCAATCGAGCCCTCTCAGTCCGATCTCGTCCTGCGTGTGACGAAACTGATCAGAGGACTTGTGCTTGAAACCGTCGGCGTCCTCGGGCGAGTTGATAGCGACGTGCGAACTCTTCAGCAAGTCCATGAAAGCGCTGGACCCCACTCCCCCCTGCGAGTTAACCAGCACGTGCCGGCACCTTCTCCTCCGCTTCCGCCCCTGCTGCCTTCCCATGGTCTTCCTGGCAGACCCCGAGCTTAACCAGGAGTTGCTGAAAGGAAGGCTGGGCTTGTTCAGCGACTTGACGATCGTCTGTGTCACCTCTGCAGTTGGGCCCACAGGTGACCTCAAGTTCAAGCTGACGTTGGTCGTCCTGTTGGATTCATTTACATGCAATAGTCTGCTGGAGTTCAGCAGAAGAAGGTTTCCCACAGTCTGAGCAGAGACGCTCTGGTTTCCAGTTTCGTTCTTTCCGAGGGATAGCGCAGTAGGCAATAGAAATCGGATTGCCGTCTGATTATGAGACCCATAGGATTTCATGCTTGAGTTCCAGTCAGCAGTGATATTCTCTTCAAAGCTGCCCAACAATGAGTTGGTTTCCGACGGCAGTATTCGATCCGCCGCAAGAAAGAAGATTATTGAAATGGTAACAATCCCACACGCCAACCTGCAAGTTTGTATGATGAAGGATGACACAGAGACAACGTGTATTGAGATATTTGCACGTGGAAAGATGACTTCCACTACTTCTCATCTCAAACATGAATATTCTCCGCTACTTCTACTTCTCATTTCATCATCAATCCCTCGATTCTCAGTCCTCTCATCGTCAAGAAATTGATTCTTATCTCATCATCAATGTATGAACTCTCTTCTCATCATCAATGCACCACCTCTTATATCATCATCATTCATGACTCAAAGTTAAGGTATCGATGTATCGGCTGCCATCGTACCATCCATACACCGGCTGCAATCGTATCATCCATACATCGGCTGCAATCGTATCATCGAGTCAATGTATCAGCTGTCATCGTATTATCAATGTATCAGCTGTTATCGTATCATCAATGTATCAGCTGAATGGTTATCGTATCATCAATCACGGTATCAGCTGTTATCTCATCATCGCCATCTCTTCACCTGATCTTGTTTGAGAACATGTCGCTGTCATGGTGCATCTGTTGCCCTACACTTACCCCCCTGCTCAACTAAGTCCCCCTACCCCCACCCCTTCTTATACCAGGCAAGGGACCCTCCTTTGCAGTGCGGCGGTCTTTGGCTATGGGTAGCAACGTAGGATCATAGGACCAGTGGGGGGTACTCTGTTCGTGCCCCCTAGTAGAGTCAGCATTCAATGGTAGCCACCGTCCCTACCCAGTACTGATTTTTAACTTAACTTTGAGTGAAGACTGTCACCGTAAGCAACGGTCCGCGCGCGGCAGCGCGTCGCCGGCCCGGCCGGCCCCCGTCGCCGTGGGCCGGCCCGCCGGGTGCTGAATCAGTGCGGGGATGTGGGTAATCCCAAGAGCGAAGAGGCATGATGCCGGGGAAAGGGATGAGAGGTTGGGCATGGCTTGGCGCGGTCATGGCGTTGGCGGCGATAGCGTCGCTGATGCTTCGTCCTTACCCATCCCACATTGCTCTTGACAGCATCAGCCCGTTTGGAGGGTAAGACCTGTCCCCTCCGCCTCCCCTCCTTCATAAACTCCCTCAACATCTCTGCGTTTCTGTGATCCTCGTATGACTGTCAACTTGCCCTCCCTGTTTTCACCCCAATGTATACCTGTATTCATTGTTACTTCATACCTGTATTCATTGTTACTTCATACCTGTATTCATTGTTACTTCATACCTTGATTCATTGTTACTTCACGTTGTGCTTGCAATTCGTTGTTCTGTCTTCTCTCTCTCTTATCCCTATCCTCCCTCCCGCTCCCTCATCTCTCCTTCATCCCACCCTTACCATCATTTAGGGTTGAGGACGAAACGCTGCCGGTGCAACTGGGGTCTCCTCCTCGTCTGGGTAAGTGATCCCCATCGAAGGAGCCTGCACTCACGCATGTGGCAGAGCATCTCATGTACAGCAGTTACGGCCCAGGATACAACGACAACGGACAACTCACGTCACGGGCTGGCATGTTGGGACGTGGCAGGAGGGCCGCTTTCATGGCGTCGGCAGCGCCGAGCCATCCAGAAGCATCGCGTCAGCTCGCTCGGGGAGGAGAGAGTGAGAGGCAGGCCCCGATGCCAACATCCGCAAACAGCCGAGCGCTTGTGCTGGGCGCGAGCTTGAAGTACATGGGTGAGGGGAGGGAGGACCCTCGTCTGCTCGAGGATCGTGACGGTCGCGCAGACGCTCTCCGGCGCTTCCACGAGGCTGATCGTGATGCTGCTGTCCGTGACTGGGTGGCTACTCGCGGCCGCTGGCTGGGTTGTCGCGCGTGCGATAAGAAATGTGCGTGCTGATTGAAATTCAGAACACTCGAAAGCCAAGGGCGGCAAGGACAGCCTCCGATCTGAGCAGGTGGGTCAGGGCTCTTACCTTGCCGTGCTCCTTACATGTGCTCACTCGTTGCGATGCTGCCAGAAGCAGGTGCTGGCCGGTAGGGAGGCTGAGAGTCGGGACACGGACGCAGGGCAGAAGGACTACATGCAAGCACTTGGTCTGGCTCTGACAACCTTGACATCAACCTCTTGTGGTCTGACTTCTTTTTTTTCAGCTCTGTTTGCTGAGGCTAACGGCCAGCAAGGTCTGGCTGAGCGCTGGAACAAGGTACCTCCTCGTCGTCCTCCCTTTCTCTTTTTATCCTCATGCTCGTCCTTCTCCTCATTCGCCTCCTCCTTCTCCTCATCTGCCTCCTCCTCGCGTTGGCTCACCTTCCTCAACAGGCGCAGGCAGGCTGGGACTATTTCTATGAGACCAACCGCCTCCTCGACGCGCGACAAGTGAGATGTTAGTGACATCGAGCTGCCGTCTGATCTCTTCACGTGCAGGAGAAGCTCGATCACCAGAGAGCCGAGGTCACCGCATGCTCCCTCGCTCCTTCCCTCCCTCCCTCCCTCGCGCTCTACCCACTCTCCTGCTCCTCACTGCCTCCTTCAGATCCTCGAGAAATTTCTCCCGAGGAAGTCGCGCAAGAGCGCCATCAAGGTGGACGACTATGTTCCCATGTGGCAGCCCTTCAGGTCCAAGCTCCTTCCCCTTCTGTCATTCTCCTCCTCATCCTGCTGCTGCTGCTGCTCCTCGTCCACTCTCTCTCCTCCTCCTCGTTTTTCTCCTTCAGTTCGCTCACATTTTTTGCTTCATGCTTCTAATGATGCTGTGCTTTTCAGTTCCTGCGCCTCGTCTCAGGATAGCGCTTTGTGCACTGCTGCTTCCAAACTGGCTCCTCCTCCTCAAGTTGTGGGATTTGTCGCCGTCAGGGTAAGTTTAGGTTGCTGCTGCCTGACAACTCCAGCTGAAGGGCTTGAGCAGAGCTTGGAGGGGCAGCAGCTGGCCTCGCAGCAGGTGAAGGTGCCGAGCTCGTCTCCTCCTCTCTCTCAGCTGACTTTCTCATTTCAGATGAGCCAGACAGGCAAGGAAGACAGCGTCCAGCAAGAGCTCGACAAGGTTCTTCCTCTACACCCCTCCCCTCCTTCTTCATGGCCTTCTACCCCTCCTCTTCCATCCCACTGGCTGCCTGCCTGCCACCCCAGCAGCTCCTACCTGACAAGTCTTCAAGGCGTTTGCGGGCTCCAACGAGCTGCAGACGAGGATCAACCGAGCTCGGTGAGGGCCTGCAGTCTTTGTGCGGCTCCTCTCATGCATCCTTGAAGGTTCTTGCTGTACCTGAGGGAGTTCGGCCCCATCCCCCAGCTCTTCGGACAGGCCAAGACCTCCTCGCTCTACTACCCTGTACGAGCCTCCGCTGCGCTGCTTCCTCACCTCCTCTCCTCTTGTCGTTTGTCTCCTCCCTCTCCTCCTCTTCTCCTTCTCTCCTTCCTCCCTTACCTCTTGCTTTGCACAGGGAGACTTCGAGATGCCGCGAGTGACCGACTGCGATGTCCCTGGCTCCTGCCATGACTGGTAAACTTTCTCCTTTCCTCTTCCTCGTCCGCTCTCCTCTTCCTCCTCTCCTCTCCTCTCCTCTCCTTCTTTCCCCCTTCAAAGCTTGCTTCAAGCTTCTTCTTCGACTGTTTCCACCTCACCGCCACCTCCCCACCTCTTCTCGCCCTCACTGCTGCTCGTCAGGGCCAACGGAGCTTACATCGACGGGTTTGCTGCTGCCACCACCAACTGGGACATGATGGGCCAGCCCACTCCGGGTTATCTCCACTGGGACAGCATAGCAGGTGTCCTGTCCTGTCTTTTCCTCTGCTCTTTTATCCTTTTCTGGTGCAGCTGCCCATCCTCTCCTCCTAGTCTCCTTCCTCCTCATCCTCCCCTTGCGTCTTGTCCTCGTTCTTGCACTCCTGCACTTGTCCATCGTTGTATCGCGATCCTCATGTTGGATGCCTTCACCTCACCCTTTACTTCATCCCCTCTCCGTTGCTCTCCTGCTAATCTGACTGAGATCTGCCTGTAGATGACGCATGGAAGGGAGGGTACGACACGATGCCGGGAGGAGGAGCAGTGACGTGGCGGGCGAGGACGACTTCGGTACCTCCTCCTCATTCCTCCACTTGTTCCTCTTCTTCTTTGACTGCTGCTGCCGCAGCTGGCTGAGAGCTCGCAAGTGTTTGACTGGAAGTTGTTCAACCAGAAGGAGGTGACGAGACTCTCAAGTCCTCGTCCTCGTCCTCTCCGCCTCCCTCTCCCACTTCCTTTCCCTCGTATTTTCCTCCTCCTCCTCTTCCTCCTCTTCCTCCTCTTCCTCCCCTTCCTCCCTTCCCCTTGCTCTTCCTCATTTCCCCATCCTGATCCTCATCACCATGCATATCCCAATCTTTGTCTGCCACTGCAACCATTTCGTCCTCGTCCTCGTCCTTGTCCTCGTCCTCGTCCTCGTCCTCGTTTTCTTCCTCCTCCTCCTCCTCCCGCTCTGATCCTTTTGTGCCCTTCAGATGCACATGGAGAAGCAGGCCAAGGAAGCAGCAGACATGCTTATGAGCACGGACCTGCAGGACTTGCCCACCAAGCGTCTTTTCGCCACTGCAGACCCCTCCCTTCCTCAGCAGGTCCTGCCGGCTACTTCTCTTCATCGCTCCCTCTCTCCCTCCTCTTCCTGCCTCCCTTCTCCCTCCCCTGCTCCTGCTTCTGCTTCTGTTCCTCCTGTCCCTGCTCTGCCCACCAGCTTCCCACCTCCTGTCTCCTCCTCTCCTTGATCCTTCCTTCACATCTGAACTTCCTGCAGCTCCAGGACCGCAAGTCAGCGGTGGGAGGAGCAGGAACGTGGGCGGAGACGCACGGGGAAGGAGGAAGTTCAGTGCCCACTAGCCCCAGCGACTTCCTGCAGGAGTGGCACCCGCCTGCTGGCCTTCCCTTCGGTGGGAACATCGCGAGCAAGCCCGTGCCAGCGAGGAGGGAGGAAGCGAAGCAGCAGCGGCTGAGGAAGAGTCTGCGGCACGTGGAGCACCTGATGGACAAGCAGTGGGAGGGGCGCGTGGACAGCCTGAGGGCTCCGATGGAGAAGGAGGAGGAGCGAAAGGAGGCGAACGAGGCTGCGCGGGAGGTGGAGGAGGAGGCGAACAGCAAGTTCGGCCTGACCCCGTCGGGGGCCTCCGACCTTGAGAGGCTGCGAGGAAGCGCGAAGAAGACGCAGCTGGACAAGGAGCTGCACGCGGCCGTCGCCTCCATCGACTCCGCGCTGAAGCCCCCGAGCTACTCAGGGCCCTCGTCGAGGGAGGGAGGGAGGAGAGACGCGCGAGGTACTGATGCTGTGCTTGGGAGAGGAGGAGGAAGTGACTTGATGATGCAGGAAGGGAAGCGAACCGTGGGTCGAGCTCCTCCTTGTTCCGGAGGGAGAAGGTCCGACTGCCGGGAGGAGGGAGGGAGGAGAGGCCCAAGGTCGAGAGCCTTGTGGAGCAGCTGAGGAAGGAGAAGGTGAGAAACCGGCTGCTGCAGAAGAAGCTGCGGTTGGCGGAGCGGGAGGGCTTCGGAGCGAGCTACGAGCACAAGCTGAAGCAGAGCGAGCGAGGGGTGGCGGATGTGGTGGCCAGCAAGCTTGCTCCCGAGGTGGTGAAGGAGGCGGCGATGCTGGTGGCCAAGAAGATCGAGGAGGGAGGGAAGAGGCGGACGAGGAGGGAGAGATATGCTGAGAGGGCAGCTGAGTCAGCATCAGCTCGGGAGTCAGCTCGGAACGCGTACGAGGGGGTGGAAGGGGTCTACGACGACGCTCCTCGGTACAGGAGGGATATGACTGGCCGTCATTTCCCGCTGGCAGGAGGGAGGAGGCCGAGGTATCCAGCAGATCGGCTGGAGCCAGGGGACGAGGAGAAGAGGAGGAAGGCGTATCCTGCGGACGAGGACTACGACGAGGAGACGCGGGCGATCGCGAGGAGGTGCCATGAGCATCCCGAGCAGTGTGTCGGGGACGACATGGAGGTAGCGCACAGATGGGAGAGGAGGAGGGCAGGGTTCGCTCGCGGGATCTACAACGAGACGGAGGATGAGCGGGAGCAGAGGAGGAGGATGAGGAGGTACAGCAGGGGGCTGAACGTGACTGAGTACTCCGACGACGATGAGCCTTGGGACATCAGGGGAGGGCATTCGACTGTGAACAGAGGACAGAAAGAGTTTGCTCCTCACTACTTCAACCATGCCTTCTGGTCGCAGCTCGTCCACTACTTCAGCCGTGACAAGCCCACGGAGTTCTGTAATGTCTGCGTCGGCGAGTTCATGACGGGCCTGCACGACCTGAACCTCCACCACGTCCCGGCCTCGCACGTGCCCCTGATGTGCCAGGGAGTCTGCGAGTCCAACCAGGCGCTGGGCTTCAAGTTCCACCGCAAGGTGCTGAGCAAGGGGGAGGAGGAGGCGACGGAGAGGAGGAAGGAGCTTCTGCGACGCATCGCCAAGATCGTCAACAAGAGATCAGCGAGGAATGACAAGGCAGCCCTTCAGGCTCCTCCCCGGGTACCTCCTGCTCCTGCCCCTGCCCCTGCCCCTGCCCCTGCCCCTGCCCCTGCCCCTGCCCCTGCCCCTGCCCCTGCCCCTGCCCCTGCTCCTGCTCCTGCTTCTTCGTTTTCTGCTGTCCGTTCTTCCCAGCCTCCGTCCCCTCCTCCCTGAGAACCTCGCTTGTGCTTTTCTCCTTCCTCCTTCCCTCCATCAGCCTGCAGCTCTTTTCTTCTCTCGCGCTGTTCGCTCCCTTCCTCCCTCATTGATCTTTCTCCTTGCCACCTTCCCCTCCTCCTCACTTGCCCTCTCTCCTCCTCCCCTCTCTCCTTCTCCCCTCTCTCCTCCTCTCTCTCTCCTCGCTCTCCTCTCACTTCTCTTCTGCTTCATCTCATCTGATTGCAGTCGGCGGACTACCAGCCGGCGGACATTCTCCCGACTTCGAGCGCTGCTGAGGCGGAGGCGGTCAGGCGCGAGCTGAGAAATCAAAAGAAGATGCAGAGACGCGAAGAGCGCGAGCTGAGAAGGTCCAACGACTAAGATGCCGTCCTGTCCCATGCTGTCCTCAGTGCTTGTCCTCGGCCCTCCTTCCATCCTCCTCCTCACCCTCTCCTCTTCCTCTGCTCCCTCCCCTCCTCTCTTCTTTTTCTAACGCAACAGCAGGCAGCTGAAGCTTCATGAGAAGCTCGAGCGGGACAACGCCATCGTGGGGATGGCAGACAAGGGGAGGACGACGGAGCTTGCGGAGGGAAAGAGAGGAGGAGGAGACAAGATGAAGAAGATGGAGGCAGAGGCCAACGAAGTTTTCAACGGCGGCTTCCAGTAAAACTTTAGTGCCTTCTGCTCCTCCTTCACTTCCTTCCTCCTCTCCCTCCCCTTCCTTCCCTGCCACCCCTCTTGCGCTTCCCTCCTCGCTCCCCTCTTTCCCCTCCTTTCTCTGCGCTTTCTGTCTGCCTTCCCCTCCCGCTTCTGTTCTTTCGCGTTGTCTTTTCTTCCTCCTCTGAGTTGAGTTTCTCCTGCTCCTCCTTGACTGCTCTTGACCCACTCCCTCCTCCTTCCTCCTTCGCGGTCGTACCCCTGCTCGCTTTCGCTCCTCTTGATCCCCCTCCTCCTCTCCTCCCTCTTCCTCCTCCTCGCGCTCCTCCTGGCGTGCGCTCGTCGTCGCCCGCTCCTCTCTTCCTCTTCCTACTCCACATGCTGTTTCAGTCCACCGTTCAATCGTCCAGGCACAAACCTTGATATGCTGATATCTTGGTCTTCCCTCTCCTCCTCCTCCTCCTCCCCCTCCTCCTTCTTGACTGGATTGTTCTCTTCCCCTCCCTTCTTGATGCGTTTCCCGACAACTTGTTGGCCTGCTGTTGAGAGAGTAGGAGGTAAGAGAGCGAGGAGAGAGCTAGGGCCATAGAGGTGCAGGAAGACAAGAGGACAAAGCCAGGCAACCAGCAGGACGAGGAGAAAAGAGAAGAGAAGAGAAGGGGAAAGGTAGGGGAGGGGAGGGAGCGTAAGGGAGGAGGGGCGGGGGAGGGGAGCAGGACGAGGAGAGAAGAGAGGAGAAGGGGAAAGTAGGGGAGGGATGGGAGGGGAGGAGCTAAAGGGAGGAGGGGCGGGGGAGGGGAGCAGGACGAGGAGAGAAGAGAGGAGAAGGGGAAAGGTAGGGGAGGGGATGGGAGGGGAGCTAAGGGAGGAGGGGAGGGGGAGGGGAGGAGGGTGGACAGGAGAACGAGGAGTGTGCGTCTCAGCATGCGGTGCACCAGTAGTCGTTTTCTTCTGCAGCGCTGGAACCCATGCGGTCGTTCGACCACTGCAGAGAAATGAGACAGGTAGGATGAAGAGGAGGAAGAGGAGGAGGAGGAGAAGGAAGAGGAAGAGGAGAAGGAGGAGGAGAAAGAGGAGGAGGACTGAGAGATTGCAGAGGCATCGTGGATGCTGATGGGCGGAAAAACTCACGCGACAGTCAGGAAGGAAATGTTATGACCCTCGAGCGTCTGACATGAGAAGAATGACAAAGAGAAACCAAACCGAAAGAGAGCGAGTGAGGGAGTGAGGGAAGGAGGGAGCGGGAAGGAGAGGGCGGGAAAGAGGGGGAGCGGGGGCGGGGGAGAGAGAGGGAGGAAACGAGGGAGAGGGAGAG
Source organism: Guillardia theta CCMP2712 (assembly GCF_000315625.1). Lineage (NCBI taxonomy): Eukaryota > Cryptophyceae > Pyrenomonadales > Geminigeraceae > Guillardia > Guillardia theta. The sequence continues at coordinate 97,804 of NW_005434623.1, forward strand.
GGAGGGAGGGAGAGGGAGAGGGAGAGGGAGAGGGAGAGGGAGGGAGAGGGAGGGAGGGATTATTCAGATCCATGTTTGGATTCAACGGGTAGGAATTCGTTCAGTCGTTCTCCTCTTCATTACCTTGGACGCTTGTTTCTTGTTCCACCTGCTCTCACTCTCAATCACTTAGTCACCTTCTTGCTGCCCGATGTTCCCTTTCCATCTCCCCCGAAAACTGACTCCATTCCTCCCCCACTCCTGCTGCTGCTGCTGCTCCTCCTCCTCCTCCTCCTCCTCCTCCTCCTCCTCCTCTCGCACCGGTAATGAAACAGCCAGTCCTTAGGAAACTTGCTGCTGTCCGCCTCCTCCTCGCACGCCTTCCCGATCACCATCTGCAGACTTTGCCACACAGCCTCCACCTCCACCTTCCAGTGAGCAAGCGAAACTTCAGCTGACCTTCACCTGCTCCAACGAGAGCGAGGAGGAGGGGGTTTGAGGATGGAGGCGCGCCTAGAAAAACATGAGGAAGGAAGAGGAGGAGGTGGTGGAGAGGGAGGAGGAGAAGAGAGGTAATGAGAGGTGATAAGAGGGAGACGGAGAAAGGGAGGAGGGAAAGGAGGAAGGATGCATCTTGTCACCTGGTATAGAACTTCATCTGCAATCCAATTTCCAACACCCGCACAGAAGGATTGATCGAGAAGAGCTCCTTTGACTGGGCTGCTCGCAGTCAGCAGAACCACAGCTGGGATGGGAAGAAGAGCTGTGACAAGCAAGGCAAGAACAGCCAGAGGAGGCAGGATTTGAAAGAGGAGGAGGAGGAGGAGGTGGTGGTGGTGGAGGAGGAGGAGGAGGAGGTGGTGGTGGTGATCATGGCGGCAGTGGTGGTGGTGGTGGTGGTGGAGGAGGAGGAGGAGGGGAAGTGGAGGAGGTGGAGTTGGTGATGGTGGTGATGATGGTAAGGAGGTGGAGGTGGAGGTGGAGGTGGTGGTGGAGGAGGAGGAAGATACCCTGAGCGTGATAGCAGTTCGTCCTTGAAGTCGGCAAGGGGAAGCATGTCAGTGAGAGGATCGAACCCGAGGTCTTTGACCTGCTGGCGCGTGAAAAGTAGGAGTGGAGGAGCAGAAAGAAGGAGACAAACCAAACAGGGAATGAACAGGGCGAGGAAGGTGAAGAGGGAAGGTAGAGAAGAGCAACAGAAGCAGAACAAGGAAGAGAAGAAGGTGGTGAGTGGTGAGGGAAAGAAAAGGTAGAGGAGGAGGTAGAGGAGGTGGTGGAGGAGACAAACGAAAGGAGGGCTGCCGTCACACTCACAGGAGACTCTCTTCTAGGATCTTGCTGCATCCTCACGCGCTCAAAGCGCCGGATGGCTATGAAAGCGACATCGTTGCCGTTCTGAGAGGAAGAGACGTAAGGAGAGAGAGGAGAGCAAGGAGGGGTAAGAGAGACGAGGGGAGGAGAAGAAGAACAAGGAGGGGGTGGAGGGTGAAGGAACAGAAAGGAGAGGAAGACGAGGAAGGAGGGAGGACAGGTAGGAGGAGGGAGAACGAGGAGGAGGAGGGAGAACGAGGAGGAGGAAGAGGAAGAGGAAGAGGAAGACGAGCAGGACGAGCAGGGACAAGAGATCAACGGCAAAGATGATAACATGGTTCTCAAAGTAAAATTCCTATTCACCTCCATGACGAGTCGAAACTTCCAAAACTTCGGCGGCCAACTTTCCGCATCCACCTGATTCAATACTCACCTTCTCCCTACATCCTCCTTCTCCCTGATCCTCCCTTGCTCCCCCCCCCCCCCTCCTTATTCCCTCCGCTTTCCTCTTGTGTCCCCCCCTTTCTCGCCGCCCTCCGTCTGCCTGTTCATTCCCGTCCCCTTCCTCCCTCCCCTGTCTCTCTTTCCCTTTCTTCTCCACGTCATTTCTCACCCGAGAGTTGACATATTCGGCAACCTCCTTTGTGCCATCAGGGGAAACCGCAGCAAAACTCCCTGGTCGCAAAAGGAAAGGAGGAGAAGAGAACAGAAGGAAGAGGAGGAGGAGAGGAGGAGGAGGAGGAGGAGGAGGAGGAAGAGGAGGAGGAAGAGGAGGAGGAGGAGGAGGAGAGCAGGAGCAGGAGAGCAGGAGCAGGAGCAGGCGACACATATAGCGGGAAAGACAATGAAGAGAGGAAGGTGTAGGAGGAGGGAAGGAGAAGAAGTCACAATCGCTCAGGACAAGGATGTTCCATTCACCAGTCATGCCGAGGTGTATCAGTGGCCAAGGACGTTCCTTGAGCTCTAGCCATAGATGTTTTCCTTTCCTCCTTGCCGCTAGGATGGTGGCCCCTGGTATGTAGCATGAGCACAGCTCCTGCCTGCAGTCAGCACAAACAACAACACACAATGATCCTTCAGCGACTTGATTGGCATCGGGGTGTATATGACATTTGAGGTCACCACACGTTTTCTGGAATCTTCACATCACATCTTGAACAATCGCGATGATCATGAGCAAACAGCAGCAACATGCGCGACAGCAGGTGCAGGAGCAGCACGCAAGGCGCCAACTGATCACCAGTCATTCTTTCTTTGAAAGTGTCGGGGGCAACTCCTTCGAAGACTTTGTTGTCTTGAACGACTTGGCAACACTGAGACACGACGAGTAATGAGTTGACATCGAAGGAGATGACGACGAAGCAAGAAACATGAAACCAGGGAAAGGACAATGAAGACATGGTGAGGCGAGGCGAGGCGAGGGAAGGAAAAGGAGTGCGAAACCAGGAGAAGAAAGCGGGAAGAAAGCGGGAGAGGAGGAGGAGGCAAAAATTAACTCACCTTGACGACAAACCCAACGCAGAAGCGCTCGAGTACTCTTCTCGCCCTTTCCACCTGCAGCATGACAAGCCATACCGTCAGACACAAGGAGCTGAGAGCAATAGTACTGGTAGATGATGGTGAGCAGGTGGGACGAGGACGAGGACGAGGACGAGGACGAGGACGAGGACGAGGACGAGGACGAGGACGAGGACGAGGACGAGGACGAAGGAGGACAGGACTGTGTCACCCCACAACGTTTTCTCGATCACCTCCGGCAACTCCGGCATCGTGATCCTTGCAACAGAAAGCTGCCCTACAGGAAGCGAGCAATCATAGTCAATCCATTGGGAATAAACCGGAACAGGACGTCAAGCCGATCAAACTGTTATCGACGAGCTAAAAGATCTCTTGTGCCTTGGCTTCCCTTCAACCATCACCATCCTCCGTCAACCTGCCATTATCGCTTCTTCTCTCGCTCCTCATCCTCGCTCCTCCTCTCCGTCTCCTCTCCGCCTCATCCCTTTCCCCTCCCCTAGCTCCTACTGTGCGCAGGAAAAGCAAGGTTGAAGAAGTTGCTGTCCTCTTATGCTCGAGCTTTATTCATTATATTGAAGTTCGAATAGACCTTGATGCCTTCAGATCAAATATCTAAAATCCCCGGGGCGAGCTTACTAGTGGTACTCGACGGTTATCACTGAAGAAACGGAACTCCGCCTCAGAGAATATCTGAGGGCGGCGACTCCTTGAGCCCACAGAGTTGACTTGACTAAACGTTTTACTTAATTACGGTACGGTATTGAAAGGAGTCGAAGGGAGTTTTTAGTCAAATCCCCTAAAGCTACCCCTACCCCCCTTTGGGCTCTCAGAAGTACAGGTACAGAGATCATGGGGCAGACACAGAAGAGAGATTTGTCTGAGATTTATTTTTGTACCAGGACATGTTGAGCTGTCCAATTTAACCACCTGAAGGGTAGGGTGCAAGCTCAAAACTAGCAAGGGTGGGTACTTTGTTGGATTGAACGGGGGTAGGTGGTCATTTGAGGCAGGCATTGACAAGGGGTCGGATTGAAGGCGAGGGACTTCAATCGTTGTGGAACCAGAACGATCCAGGTACTTATAACGAGCATGTAAAGACTTTATCAGCTTATATTACTAATACACGGAACGCCCGGGTTTACATTGAAGGTGCGGACGTGCTAAGTGGAGAGTAAACATTTTAAAAGTATAACATTTAAAAAGTGAGGTGACCGCGAAAGGATGCAATCGCTGCTCTCGAAGCTCTGCACCCCTTCCTTGCTAGATAGAGTGAAGGGGGTACTGATCGATGGAAAAAGAAGGGGTAGTGACAAGATTTTCCCGTGCCAATTTGCCTGTTAAAAAAGAATAGGTATGGTCTCTACAACATTTTTATTAAAAAAAAGTCATCAGCTTACAACCCTGATAATCACCGCATAACAAAGTTGGCCAGTTACGACCTTTTCTTTTATGTACCTGTTGAAACGAGTATAAACTTAATCAACAATATTTCAAATATGAGAGATCAAAGGGATGAAGAAATAAAATAATTTCAAATAATTTCATGTGTACTGCAACAGTACGCCAACCTTTTAAAAGAATGTGCCATTGACCTTTGACCATTAGTCTATAAAACATTATTAAATGTCAGCAAACTGTCATCTATTTGTCATCAACAGAATCGCCATGCCGCGCGTGCCTTAGGCGGGAACAGCCTCAAAACACATTTAACTGTCGAAAAGACGTCATTTCGAATGTGTCACAGAGCCACAAGTATGTACCCCATTATCGACTACCCCACCTCTGACCAGCTACCACCCCCCATAAGATCTTCCTTGTAGCTGCCTAAAATCAAAGGTCTATCCTCTAGCGGTGCTCCATATTTTCCTCCGGTCCATCGACGTCCTGCCCGTGCTGCTGCTCCTGCTCTCTGACTTCAAGTCGACAGCTCCTCTCCTTCCTATCTCCCTTCTGTTCGTTACCAGGGACTGCATCCTCTACTGCCCTCATCCTTCGCCCAAGTCGAACACAAAGTTCTATCGGCTTCTCTCTCCATTCACGAACCAAACTTCCTTGCAATGGCCTCCAAGGTTCCAGCCATGAATCTGAAGGCGATGAAGCAGCGAGGTGGAATGAGCCTGGTTGATGAGTACTTCTATGAGGAGCTCTTGCGTTGTGGAGGGCGAAATGAAGCTTCGGAATGGTTGAAGACAACCAAGAGCTCGTCTTCCTCGTCTTCTGCATCTTCAGCGTCTTCCTCGCCCAGATCGTCCACTCGCTCAGCGCATGTTAAGAGCAGCGGGAATCTGGGAAACTCCATGAAGAGATCATCGAGCTCGACATACTTGGTTCAGCTAGGACTGCTGGACGAGGAATTGAGCAGCTTCAGACGAAAATCTTTCACTCCAATCCAGCCCTGCATCGAGGCAAAGGATGCAGAGTTTGAGAAGGCCAGAGTGAACCTTGGGAACAATGCAGGCCTGCTGTACACGGATGCTGCTCATTTGCTAAGAGAGTCGCACGAATGAGGGGGGGGAGATGCTGTACAGAGATAACTTTTTATTCTTTTTAATGAAATGTATCATGCGATGAAACAAACTGGTCTAAGTAGTGGTTGTTTGTGTAAGATGTGGGTGAGAACAACATGACAAAGATGTGGATATGAGCATGATGACGAGAAACAGTTGTTGAGCTGATTGGTATTTATTTCATCTTCAGTCTACTGGTAATTATTTCATTTTCAGTCTAACTTGTCCCCTCAGTCATGCCACTTGCATGACATGGCAAACTCAGAGACGATCGACCTGCTGTACTGAGGATATAACCCGCAGAGTCTTCCAGCCCGATATCTGCGACAAGTGTTGTTACTTAGAAGAAACCTCCACAGTTTGAACTCTCATGACAAGACAGAGGGATGGATGTGTTGTTCTTTTCATAAGCATCCACAGGGCGGGAACAGCCAACACACAAGAATCGGCTCACTGTTTCAATCTAGCAGTGTAAGGCTTGGCTCCATAGTTGAGCATCTGGTTACGGGCAAACTAGCGAGAAGAGGTCAACTCGAGCACGAGCAAGAGAGTTCAAGACCTGAAGGCAGAGCAAGAGGAAGGACAGCTGACCGATAGGCGGCTCCATCCAATTCCAAGTCCTGCGGCTGAGATCAACATATGCAGCACCAGGGGCCCCTCCTTCTGCTACCAATATTCCTGACTTGTTACCTTGCTGCCTCCTCCCTGCCTGCCTACCTGCCTGCCTGCCTGCCTGCCTGCCTGCCTCCTTCCATTCATCAAGATCTCTCTTCTCCCCCTGTTCCTTGTTTTCCTTCCTTGGACCTCCATTCTCTTGAGCTCACCATGCTCCTACTTCCAGCCAAGTCTCAAGGTCCTCTGGCTCTGCCACATCGGCCGTCACCTGCTACTGCGTGAGAACCATCGAAACACCAAGGAGGGAGCAGGCGAAAGGATAAAACAGGAAAGATCAGGTGGAGAGCATGGGAAAGAGAGAAGGAGTTGAGAAGAGATGCGATGAGATGGGAGAGAAGCTAACAAACGACGATGAAGCTAAGGTGCTGAGCAAAGAGCAGAGGAGAGCTAGAAAGTGAAAGTGCAGAACAGGGAGACTGGAACAAACAGAGAGAGGAAACTAGACCGCAGTTGAGGAGAAGCAGAGAAGGAGAACAGGACGGGAGCAGTGAGGAGGCAGTAGCAATGTATAGTCGGAACTCGAAGAAAGGAAAGTTGAGAGACAGGACGAGCAAGCCGCAAGAGGCAGGAGGGACTCACAAAGTACTCGTTGAACCAGAGAGCTGTATCGAGCTGAAAGACCAGCGGGACTGCAGCGATCGATCCGACAACACCAAGTGCGATGCCTTTGAGATTAAGTCAGCGAGTAATCGAGTCCTCCCCTCCCGTCGTTTCCCCGTCTAATTCTGCATACCCCCTCCCCTTCCGCTATCGTTTCTCCTCTCCTTGCCCTTCCGCTTCCGCGTCCTCATTCTCAATCCTTCCTGATGTTGTTCCCCTTGCAACCACCCTCCGTTGCTCTATTCCCTCTCCTTCTCGAAGAATGACGTCTCTACTTCTAGCTCTTCAATCCTACTCGTCGCTCTTATCATATCCGACTTTCTTGGGTCACCTGTCTTGAAAGGCACAGTCGCGATGAACATGCCGCGCTTGCTGGCCGCCTAATCAGACTGTCAAGAGAGACGGAACGTGACGAGGAAAGGGAAAGCAAGAGAAGAGTTTGTTCCAAGACAGGGAGAATCTACGAGGAAGAGAATACTGTATGATGGAGTAACAAGGAGAGGACAAGGGCGACGTTGAGAAAGAGGAGGGAGGGGAGGAGAGAGAGATGAGAGGAGGGGAAAGGAGAGGGGAAGGGAAGAGCAAGAAGACGAGGCGGAGGAACGAAACTGGGGAGGGAGAGGCAGATAGGATGAAGATCCCAAACCTCCATCTCGTTCAATCTCTTGTGGGCATCCTTCCAGGTGACGTTGTCTACAACCTGTCAGCCAGCGGGAGTCAACTCAGTCACACTTCCCCAGCTCGACTCGTCCGAGTTTGTTGGGCACTAACTTCTCACCATGATCTCTCGCAGAAGTCGCTCACGATGAGCATCGTGATCCCCCTGCAGATCAAAGATTATCGTCACACCTTTCTCTCCAGCTGACCATCCTCTGTCTTCCCTCACCATCCCCGCCCCAAACCCCCAAAACACTCCCTCCCCCCCTCCCAATCCGCAGTAAGGAAGCCGCCTCCTCATCCCGCTTGCATCACCTGGGCTACATACATAAGGAGAGCGTCATTGGACATCTGGTGATATTCTCGCGCCATTTGCTGCAGGATGACATGAGGAACAGATCTCGGGTACACAGCTGCGGCACCTGCGACAGCTCGATGGTCGGCGTCCTGGCAGAGGGAGAGTCGGAAAACATCCTGGAGCAGGGAGCCAATGCCATCCTCCCGCAGGAGAAAGCATTGGAGGAGGAGGCAGCGGGAAAGCTCTGCTGTCCAAGTCATGCATGAAGAGAGGCAGCATGGTAGCGAGAGGGTGCGAGCTTCTCAAGGCAGAAGGGGGTGATGGGGATTTGAGGATCAATGTACAATGACATGAAGACAGTTCCCTCAGAGGGACTGCGAGCATGGCATGATCGTTTTCAGATTCACCTTCATCGCCAGAGTCCCGCTCCTCCCGCTCACAATGCTAGCGCTCCTCTTGAGAGCATTGAACAACCCTCCTCTCAGCCCGCCAATCATCTGCCACCATGGCAGCTTCAGGGGCACTTCTCACCATGAACATTCATGTCATCGATTCAAGACCATCATGACCGTCCATGTTTCCATCAATCCATCGCCTTGTGCGTTACATCATCCCATAGACTGAGATCTCAATCTCCCTCTTCTGATTGTACTTCATTATGTGTTCGACTAAGCACCCAACCGTGCATGCTCAGGCCTGCAGCTCTTGTGCTCTCTTCCTATTTATTTTAATGCCACTCGTTGAATGTACCTCTGCACGTCTCTAAGTTCCTCACAAACGTTTGATCCATTTGCTTTCAGTTACACGCTATTGCAACATCCTATTCCCGTCTTTCAGCGCTGCTCTTGTCCTACTTGGCCTGTGGCTCCTAATCAATGCATGAGGTCACCGTTTCTCATCTTCCTGACTCTCTCGCATCCGAGCTTGACTTTCGTCGTCTCCTCCTCCCCTCTCTTCCTCTCCTCCCTCTGCTCTCCGTTCAGTCTTGAAATGCATAGGCTGGTCACTTTAGCAGATCATAGGGTAGGGGGTATGAAGGATGGGGTGGGGGGTACATGGAGGGTCATTTAGAAGAGACCAAATATCCTATCATGCAGGGGTAGTGAACAATATGAGGCTGGTAGGGGTTGTGAGCTGACCGGTCATATGACGGCAATATTGATTTTTGGAATGATGGGTAGTGGTTTCAAAATACTGGGGGTATATTGACGCAATGGTGGTGATGGTTCAAATCATTGCAGGAGGAGCTCAATAGAATGGAGATAATATAATTGAGCCAATAAGTGAAAACCAAGAAACTCAAACATACAGGATGCCCAAAGGACTTGTCAACTAACTTTCTGGGCTTTCCACCAATGTAGGGTGGGTAGTCACAAAGGCAGGGTAGTAGGTGCTTCTGTCTCCTCACAACTTGATGCGCTCACGATTGGGTAGGGGGTGGTACCCTTTCATCCAAGTACCCCTACAATATCAACAAATTTAGGATTTATGAGGGGTGGGGTGGTGACCACAATACTGACAACCCTCTCCCTAATAGGTTCAAAAGTATCCACAGCGATATCCCAAGTATCCATAGGTATCCGCAAGTATCCGTGAGTATCCGAAACTGTGGTATCCGTGCCGGCGGCCATGCAGCTCTGGATCCGCGGACTCGCCCTGCTCGTCCTGTCGCTCCATCCAGCGTCTTCCTTCCTGACTTCGTCGTCTCTCTCCCCATCATGCCTCTCCCTCCCATCAGCATCCCCGTCGTCCTGCAGGATCTCCCCCATGGTTCCACGCTCCAGCTCCTCCCGCCCGAAGGCGTTTTGACGGTTTCGTAGGGTCGTCCAGCCTCGCGCTGCGCGCACAGCAGCCTCAAGATGGCGGTGGATCGAAGAGACTTCATGCAGGTGAGCAAGATGCGCTCCCTCTCCTTCTTCCTCATCCCTTCTCCTACTGCGATCCTGCTGTCTGCCTCGCAGACCTCCAACCGCCTTTGTTGGGTCCTGCAGTTTGTCTGTTTTACCTAGACACCTCAGTGACTAGATCCCAGCAGGCTCTTGCTCTCGGTAGTCTGGCTGTGCTTGCTGCCCCTTCACAAGCCCTTGCGGACTTGTCGGCGGGGCGATCGGTCCCCCTCGGAAGCAGGGAGAGGGGTCGAGGGCCCGAGGGAGTGAACCGCCCTGACTTGCTTCCTCCTGGACCCAAAGTGAACGTGATCGACCTGGAGAAGTTCCTCACCAAAGGCCAAGTGGCGAAGATGGACAAACTGCTTGCAAAGCTTGAGGAAGACACAGGGTATAAGATGCGCGTCCTGTGTCAGAGGTACCCGCAAACGCCAGGGCTTGCTATCAAGGACTACTGGGGGGTTGACGATAAGACGATTGTCATGGTAGTCGATCGAGGAAGCGGCAAGGCTGGTCAGGCAAACATCCTGAACTTCAACGTCGGGCAGGGGGTGGAGCTTGCCCTTCCTCCTGTGTTCTGGACGCGCCTGAGGAACTTTTTCGGGACAGTCTTCTACGTGAAGGAGAACGGCGAGGATGTCAGTGCTGCTCTTTGACCTGCTCGATTTCCTCACTGACTCTCTTTTCTTTCTCTTACTGTTCATTGTCTCTTATGATCTTTGCTTCGCTACTTCTCCTGACTCTCTTTTCTTTCTCTTACTGTTCATTGTCTCTTATGATCTTTGCTTCGCTACTTCTCCTGACTCTCTTTTCTTTCTCTTACTGTTCATTGTCTCTTATGATCTTTGCTTCGCTACTTCTCCTGACTCTCTTTTCTTTCTCTTACTGTTCATTGTCTCTTATGATCTTTGCTTCGCTACTTCTCCTGACTCTCTATTCTTTCTCTTACTGTTCATTGTCTCTTATGATCTTTGCTTCGCTACTTCTCCTGACTCTCTATTCTTTCTCTTACTGTTCATTGTCTCTTATGATCTTTGCTTCGCTACTTCTCCTGACTCTCTTTTCTTTCTCTTACTGTTCATTGTCTCTTATGATCTTTGCTTCGCTACTTCTCCTGACTCTCTTTTCTTTCTCTTACTGTTCATTGTCTCTTATGATCTTTGCTTCGCTACTTCTCCTGACTCTCTTTTCTTTCTCTTACTGTTCATTGTCTCTTATGATCTTTGCTTCGCTACTTCTCCTGACTCTCTATTCTTTCTCTTACTGTTCATTGTCTCTTATGATCTTTGCTTCGCTACTTCTCCTGACTCTCTTTTCTTTCTCTTACTGTTCATTGTCTCTTATGATCTTTGCTTCGCTACTTCTCCTTCCCTCTCCTCATGATGCCTCCTCCTTCCTGACAATCTGACGATCATCTCTTCCATCCTATTCTTCCCTTCAACTGCTTCATCTTCCTCCATCTTTCTGGAATACCCTTTCCTTTGCAGGCTGCAGTCATCAACGCGGTGGATGCAGTAGTCGGCTGCCTCCGTCAAGGTTTCTGTACTGATGTTCCCAAGGAGATGAAAGAGATTGCAAACAAGTCTTTCTAGAGCTTCTAACTTCTAGACAAGCTTTTTGCCACTTGCAAATACAATCATGAGTGATCAGACTGACATGTCACGTATGACAATGATTGCAGCGCAGCTTCAGTCTGCGTTTGAGTCGACGCCATTTCTCATGATTCTTGCAACAATTCAGAGCAAGAGGAAGAGTATTGCTACATGTAAATGATCTTCGCCCTGTCGGGGGACGTTGCTCGATCCTTGTCATGGACCTCCTGAAACCGCTAGTCATTTTCATCTTCACCTGCAGCAAAGTACTCACCGTGTCAAGAGTCTCATCGGAGCTCTCAGAGGCACTAGTTGTCTCGTATGCTTTCTTTGCCATTGTCATCAACCTGTTCAATTCTTTTACCTGCTCCATCACAAGCTCCTCCAAGCTGCTGTCCTGTACAACTGGTTCTCCATTCTTCGTTGAGGGTTTCTCCTCATTCGCAAAGAATTGCTGTTGCAACTCATCCATGACTTGCAAAGTGTCATCAGCTATCTCCCCGTTCTTGCGCATTCTCCTTAGAATTACATCCACGAAATCACCCGTGGGACTATCGCTGCTCTCCGTTGCAGCCGACGACTTCATGTCCTGCAATGCGTGCGCCTTCGAATCGGCTGCGACGGATTGAAGAGTCTTGATTGTCTCGTCTGACTGAACGATGCAAGCTTCGATCCGATGGTTCATCGACTCGGCCACGTTTGAACCATGGCTGACAAACATCGCCAAGATGTCATGGTGGGAAATTCGTTTCGAGCTTTCACAACAGGAGTCAAAATAGGCCATGGACCTCTCGACGTCCTCCCCCACATCTGACAAGTCATCATCATCCATATCCCCCAGGTTCTGAATCTCTTGGTTGTAGTTGATGATTTCCATTCTTTCTTGCTCACGATCTCGCTCCATCTCAGAGCAACGGTTCTGAGCTTCCGCCAACTGCTCCGACATCTGTTTCAGCTGCTCTTTGAGGGCGGCCTTGTCTTTCAAGGACTCCGACAACTCTGCCTGCAGTTTGACACATTGTCTTTGCATGTGAGAGAGCGCGACTTCTTGTGTATTGCATTGGTTGACGTATGTCTCCAGCTCCCAAAGCATGTTGGATAATTGTGATTGATTCATCTTTGATTCGCTTTTTAGAACCTCAACCTCTTTTGCGTGCGACGCTTCCTGTTGAATCATCGATGCTCTAAACTGCTCCAACTGACTGCAAGTTGTCTCCTGCTCCACCAACATACAACGGTGCAAAGATTCCATTGTCGATTCAAGCCTTTCTATGCCAATTACTACCTCTTGGTATTTCGAATCCAATTTCTCGTCGGCGTTTTCCAAGCTTTGCGCGAGTCTTGTAGTAGTGTGTTCCAAATCACTTACAATCAACTCTGTTGACTCAATTCTTTCGAAGCATTTTGATGCCTGCGAAACTTGGCTCTCTGCCATCGCCAAACTCTCCATGCACTGCTGAAATTTGCTTTCAAGCTCAGACACTTCGCGCAGGGATGCTGAGTTCTTCTGCGCTTCAATCTTCAGTTCTTCTATTTGTTTGCTTTGCATTTTGCATTCAAGCATTTTTTCCTCCAGCTTACTTTGCAGCATTTGCAATTTGGTCTGGTGCATCACGAAACTTGGATTCTCGATGAACTCTTGTCGAAGAATCGAGTCAATAGGATTCTCATGAGCACAACAAAAGGCCTCTTGAGGCTTTTTGCCCTCCTCTGCATCCAGGGCAAGACATGGCTGCAAACTATTTAACTGTGCCCTGACATAATTCAACTCTGTTGTGAGGGAAAACACTTGATTGATGAGCTTCGATTCTGTGCTTCCTCCAACCACATCGAACAAGGAGAACCCCTTGTTATGCAAGAACATGGGCTTGAATCGCCTTTCGTTCCTAAAGTTCCAGTACCGACCCTTCTTCTTATAGACATGATCTGTCTTGCTCTTCCGTTCTCTCCCATTCTCTTCCACCGATGCTGGCGAATGTGCAAATGCCCACAAGCCCTTGTTTTGAACTTTCTCTTCGTTGCAGGTGCAATGATCGTTGGAGATAGATTTGCCTCGTTTGTCACGGAACAAGAGACGTGCTCCGCTGCGTTTGTCATGACACTGATCTGCTTGCAAGGAGGGCTTTGATTTCTGCTCTTGAACACGTGGGATCTCCTTCGAACTCGCATGGTCTGCCTTTGCCTGCCACTGCGCAAGTTAGCCTGTCACGGTCGATGGTAGGACAGCTATACACGTACCCCATGTGGAATCTTCAGCATCGTCGTCGAGCAGTCGGCTCAGAGTCCAGGTTTCCCGCTGTATGCCAGCCGCAGCTGATGTACGACAGACAACGCTGAACGTCCAACAGCTTCAATACGCACTCACCCGGTGGACACTAGCAAAGCATGCTTTGAAGATCCGGAAATAAACTGCTCTATCAAGAGATTCCGTCGTTCAATAGCCCCTTGACAGGTATGTACATATACACCTGTAACGTTTTGTCAGAGGATGATCAGGCTTTGGTGCAATTCGTCTCGAAGTTCTTCAAATTCTCGTATTGTCGCTTTTGCTCTTTGGAAGCATAATAATCGCAATTCCGTAAAGATCAGCTCCTTTTTTTGTTGAATTCCAGATTTCATATGGTACAATCTACTCCCCGCTCCTCTTCATCCCATCTTCTACCTTGGTCAGCTCCATCCCTGACATGCGCCTTCTGCCCTTCAAACTACTCAGCGTATTTTAGCTGTAATTCTACTCATTCTCCCTGTAATTTCTTCTGTTCGGAGTTCACATTCATCACCATCGCACTTGTCGTGTAACTACCAGCAAAGTCTTACACTGCCTCGCACCAGCTTCCCTCCTTCCTGCCCCTCTCCATCACTTCATTTGGCGCAAGAGCGGACACACCACCCCCTCTCTCAGGACCCCTCCCCCCAAATCCCTCTCAATTCAAAAAGTAGGGTCATTGCAACAGGGGGTACTATTGGGAGGGGTAGGGTGTGGGGGGTACATCAGATAGCCAGAGGGGAGTCGGAGGGTTCAGGGCTGGGCTCAGCCGCATGGAGGCCTGGACGGCTCAATGTGATGCCAAGGGGGGTGGGGGAGGCTGGGTGCCTTTTTCAAACCGAGCAGTCATAGGTCTAAGGGGTGGGTACTTATGGAGGAAGCCGCCATTGGTGGGTCAGGGGGTAGGGCTCTTCCTGACCGTGTTTGCCGAACTCCGGGCCGATCTCGGAAATCAGGAAGACCACCGTCTGGGGCCAGCCTGGCCGGGCCAACTTCCCTGGGGGGTGGGGGGGGCGGGGTCACTTGCCGAGTACCCCTGTCGGACAGGAGTCGGAGTAGGTCCATATGGGGTTGTCACTGCAGAGGAAGGGGGTGGGGTGCAACTGAGTGGGGTGGTACTGAGGAGGGGCGGCACCGACTGTACGCGGCGCCACCAGGCTTTTTCGGGCCTGCCAGGGTATGACCCACCCTCCCCACCCTCAGTCGCAATAATCGATCATCGGACCGGGTACCGGCCCAGCTCAGCAAGTTGTGGGCCCGGGGGTGGTAGGCTTCCGCCAACGGTAGTACCCGGTTGTCAGAATCATGAGACTCGGAGGGTAGTCAGATACTGTGGGTAGTAGGTGACTCGGAAGTGAACTATTGCAAACTTGAAACTCTGACCGGGGTCATGGCCGGCGGTCATGATGGGCTGACTCAGTGAGGGGGGGTGGGGTAGTAGTGACAGGGGCCCCGAGTTCTCATCCGAGTGATCATTGGTCAACTTTAGGCAAACGGCACAACATCTGAAAGTTGTAACAGATTACTCAAAGTTAAGTTAAAAATCAGTACGAGGACCGGACACTGAATCATGGCAAGTGACACGGTGCCACGGTGACTATCACAGAGTCACGGTCAAGTGCGGCCGCCAGCCTGAGGGCGCCTCGGAGTGAGTCGGAGCCTCGGAGCCTGGATCGACCCCCCCGGGCCTTCAGCCTGGCAGTGGGCCAGTGGCATGGATGAACTTCGGAACGGCGCGGCCGTCACCCGGCGGGCCGGGCGGCCGGATTACTGAGGCTCCCCGGGCCCAGGACCGGGTGACCCGGCCGGGCGGCCCGCGGGGCCCGGCCGTACAGCCCGGCGCCGCCCCGGCCCGCCGCCGCGGCCCGGGGCCCGGGCCCGCCACTGGCATCGTGACCGTCGGACTCACCGGGGGTCCCGCGGCCGCACCCGCCGTGACCGTCCGACTGGCCGTCGGACTCCGAGCGGAGCAGTCCCGGTCCGAAGGCGCCGGACACGGTCCGTCGCCGTGGCCCGGAGGCCGCAAGTTCGGCGCGGCGCGGCCGGCGGGGCCGGCGCACGGCGCCGTGCCGCCCCCGGGCCGGCCGGGCTCCGATGACTGAGGGCCCGGCCCGACGCAAGTTGCCAGGCTGCCGCCGGCGCAGCCCGTCACCGTCGCGGCCAGTCCGATTGTCGGAGCACGGGTCTGCGGCACGCAGGCCGCCGGGGCCGGGGCAGGCTCGGAGCCTCGGCGGAGTCACCGCCGTTCGTCAAGTTAACGGTTCCGAGACTCACTCCCGGGTGTCCCGGCGATCGGAGCCGCAGTACTACGGTACCGTAGTACTACCCGCCGGCCGGGTCGGACCGTGGCAGCCTGCCAGGGCAGTACGGTAGGCTACGGTCGGTGAACTTCAGGCTTCGGAACTGAACTTTGGAACGCACGACTGTGGCCGGGTAAAGACTCGAAGATCGGACCGGTATACTGACTCAGTGAACCGCAACTTCAAGGCTAGTACGGTAGGCTCAGTTTAGGCTCGGCGGCTGCGGGGGCAGTCACGTCGGAGTACGCCGCCGGGCCATTGGGGCGGCGGGCTCTCGGAGTCACAGCGACGGTCCCGCCGACTCAGTCCGTGACTCGTGTGATGCGGCTCAGCGGGGGGCTCACTTAAGGGATTGAGTCTTGGATATCTTGGGGAAGAAGCTTTTGCCTCTGCATCCAGCCTTGATCAGAGCTTCGACCCACTTGTCCCGAGACCTGCTCGTCTTGCAGAAGAAGTAGATCTCGGAATCCGTCAAGTACTCTCCTGCTGAACACAGTCCGATAGCAAACATGTGGGGTTTCTCAAGGTGGCTTGTGACATATGCCTCCTCCAGCAAAATGTACCCCATCTCCGATGCAAGGTAGTTGCCATGGAAGATACCGAGAGTCATCTTTCCTTGATGTCTTCGGATCATGCATCGCACCTTGACCCCCTTCTGGGAAGGCCCATTCTCGTGCATCTCTAGTATACCGTGCACACCTTCGCACTCGCATCGTAGAGACGAAGAATGACTGTGAGAAGAGTTCTTGGAGGCAACGTCACTCTTCATCGCTGAAGGGAACGACTGGTTGCACGCACAATTCTTGTTGGGGATGCTGAAGGTCTTGGGGTCACCAATCGCCTCTGAGAGATCTTTGAAGGACTCCAAAAGCTGAACATGGTTGATGTATTGCTTTGGAGTTGTGTTTGGAGATCTGTAGCTCAGAAAGGAGCTCTGGAGCATAGTCCTAAAGCGGGAGAACTCTTCAATCTCCGAGGCTCTCGCGTCCATTGTAGCCTTGTCATGTGAAGCATGAAAGCTTTCGTTCCCATGCTCCTTGGTTGCCGTCTTCTCATCTTCCAAGTGTGAAGCATGCTCCTCGGATTCTTGCACCGTTTCTCTCTCGATTTCAAGAGAGTCTGAGCTGAGTTTGACCTCCTGAGTCGAGGGTGATCTTTGGATATCTGACATCCAAATCTTGATCATGTCTTGTACTGTACGATGTTCTCTCAGTTCCTATTCAGGCTCAACAATCTGTTGACACTGTTCGAGAGGCAAATCTCTGCATCAAATCCTCTTACGTCCGATCGGCAAAACTCTACGTTGTTGCAATCTCGATGCCTTTGGATCGACTGTGAAGCTTTCTGCGCAACCACACTTCAACCTAGAAAGCAGGTCATCAGCATTGCTGGATTCTCGCATCATCAAACAAAGAATTTTAGTGCAAACATTGTGGTCCTATGCATCAGACGGCATGCTACATTCGTGTATAGCGCAATCATTCCTCAAAAACAACTTTTGTTCGATTTGATGAATCTTGCGAAGCACTACATTGTCGAGCTCTTTCGCGCACTCATCATCCATTCATCTTCTCGACTAACAACCTGATCTACTATCTCTTTCTGATTTGTCCTTAACACCTTGCTACCCTCTAGTGTGTCTCGTTGAATCGTGTAGTCCTCCCCCCTTATCGCCCTCCCTCTCCCCCTTATCTCCTCCATCCTGCCCCCGCCAAGGGCTCCTGCGCTCGGCCTTCCCTTGCGGGGAAATCCCACTGTCAATCGCATCCCTCCTAAACCCCTACCCCAAACTTTCCTCCTGTCCAATCTTTCCCCTCCAATCAAGCCCAATGCTCTGCATTCTCTCAATTGAGCTCCGATAGATTTGAGTCATCCTTCCCTCCTAACGCTCAGAGCTTCCTTTCTACCACCAGGGGTGGGTGGGCAGGGGATTTCCCTTTCTCTTTTTTTCCCTTTTTATAATTGTAGAGCACACCCTACCCCCTGTAATACCCACAGAAGTACCGGTCCTGAATTAACACCGAAAGAGATTCGAACCTGGAGCATAACCCATGTGTTGAGATTTTGCTCGCACTATCTACCACCCACCCCATTGAAAGCCCTTAGCAGTACCCCACCAACCAGATTGATCACACCCCCACCCTCTTTTCACTAGTCTGCAGTCCGGGTACTCCCCCCTATTTCAGGCTACGTCTATCGACCAGGACCCACCCCCTCTGTTTTTATTCTTTTTGCCGGACCCCTACTATCATGGTCGGGCGTGTGATGATCGTTAGCCTCCGCCAGCATCTATTGATCACCACAATGACCCCACCCCCTCCCCACCCGACCTCATAGCCTATAAAAGCATTGAGCTCATAAGGGCGCTAACTTAAAAAGGGTTATACTTCACGAAAAAAAAAGAGGCGCATTTTATTACTGTTGTAGGACGTATTTACTGGTACAAAAGGACTGTACCGGATATCCAGAGATTCCACTCAAGTTCCACGACAATCATGGTACACATGCCTGGTACAAATTTGTACCAGGTCTTTCACACTTAGCCATTTCGGCGTTGCTTTCATGGCGGATCGTTGCGGTTGCGCATTCGCCTTGGTCAGGTACTTGTGGGCGTCGGAACACCTCCTCACCCATCACATGACCCCTGAATCCAGGCTCCCGATCTTCCCTCCAAGTATCAAGACGACAGCTCAAATTCAAGGTTGACTTGCCTTTGAAGTCCGATAGTGCTCAAGTCGCACATGCTGGCTTTGCTCATGGTTTGACTGTCCCGTCTCGGACTTGCACTGAACCGTCACAGCCTTGCACTCCAGTGTGCAGACAATTCACTGATGGTGGTGGGAACGTTGTCATCACGTTGTCATCACTCATCAATATGCAGCATCTAGATGTGGTCAATGCCAAAGAAGTAACATCTCTCCAATCATGATAAACCCCTGAGCTTCAAACTCCATTTCACCCCTCATTCGCCCCCATGATCATGAATCTGTACCTCATTTGCCCCCATGATCATGAACCTGTAACACCTGACGATATGCATTACTGTGGAATATGGTTGACACGCAACGTTCCTTTTGGAACATAACTGACCCTGAATCCAGCTTGGCATCAGTGCATGAAAATCCATAATGCCGTACATGACAATATGCACTCCACAGATCATGTTTAGCTTGTCATCAAGACAGTGATTCATGCGAATGTCTCCTCCATCACCATCCATCACCAACATGCCAGATGGCAGCTGATGCCACGGCATCTCACAACCTCAACTCCAACAAAGCATACTCCGGCATCCCTTCCCTGTCACATTATCCACCATCCCCTTGATTTGCAGTGCAGTATGATACCTGATCAACTGCATTGTCTGTTGCTCTCATTGTCATCATCATCCCAAAAAGTACCCTTGAGTATATCACAACCTACCATCGCTTTGGCATCGTAGCGAGACTCATTCTTTCCAACATTCCATTTCCACATGAGGGCTTAACACAGATGTATCAACTCAACAATGATTTCATTCAGGAACGAACTGTAAATTCTCTACACTACGTGCTCTGGAGAATGTCTGCATACGTCCTTTGTCCACTCTCACTATTTCTATTCGCCTCTACCTGATGGTCTTCAACTGCCAGTGACATCTCAATACGAACCTGCTGGCGATATTCCACCAAGTGCTTGTAGTATGTGATGTATGAGTATTGCGAGTACCTCTTTCTCTGTGCCATCGCCGTCCATGCATCATCTCCGTACGCCCTTTCCACTAGCGTACGGAAACCTGTTCTGTAACACTGACAGAAGTTGTGAGGCATAATCCCCTCATTTCCTTGCAGTACTCCTTGCTCTCGGCATATATTTTCCACCATGGTCATCACAAGATATGCTTTGTATACATTCTTCCTCGTGTTCTCATCCTTCACGTCTGCGGAGAAAGGAACCTGACTGAGGTGCTTTAAGGGCCGAATCCTCCTCACTTGTCCTTCCACGATGACATCTTGCCCCAAATTCCACCACATGAACATATTTCGAACTCTGCACCGCAAAGGAAATCGCCAAGCCAACGGGACCATGTGTCTGCCAGGCCCCCATCCTTCCCATTCGAAGTCATCCCCTCCAACTTGTATCTCACCGTTGCCATCATCCCCCAGTCCTGGTGATGAAACCAGCACCGCATTCCTCTCCGGTGTCCCCTCCCTGCTCACTTCTGCACCTTCCTCCGATTCACTCTCATTCAATCTTCCATTCGAGTCAGCATCTGCCATCACGTTGCTCACCCCATGTGCCATCATGACATGGCCTGCTCCACCCAGTACCATCTGTCGCATAGCTTCACCCACGGCGGCCTGCACCTGCTCCCCTATATTGCCCATCTGCTGCACCTGTTGTCCTATATTGGCAACCTGTTGCATGACGATGCGGAAAGCATCTGTGAAGTCCATGCTTCCAGATGTAACCTGCCCTCCACTGGGACCTCGTACATCCCTCATCCATCCAGCAACAAAACCTAAATTCGTTCGCAGTTCGTCCCTGATCACAGTTTTGAAATCGTCAAACTTGTGGTCCAGTTCTTTCATCTTCTCCTCGATTACCTTCATCTTCTCATCCATCTTCCCCTCCATTACCTTCATCTTCTCATCCATCTTCCCCTCCATTACCTTCATCTTCTCATCCATCTTCTCCTCGATTACCTTCATCTCCTCCTTGATGGCATCTCGCACTTCAACCCTCATCTCTTTCATGCCTTTCAATATTTCTGTCTTGGTTGGAGTACCACTAGCTGACATGCCGCAATCGGTACACCTGTGCGAAGACACGATGATATGCTCTCGCAAGGACATCAGCCTTGCCATACTGCCTTGTCCAAACATTCCGAACATCGGCATGCCCCATATGTCATCGTTGCTGTGCGGAAACCATTCCTGTAGAGTTGGAAGGTGCCATAAGATACTTGCAAGGAAGAAGCGGATACACTTTTGAAATCCTGCCGGGAAACTGCCGTAACCTGATATGAACCTCTCCCATCCGATCTCTTCTATTTGCTTCAATCCTTCCGTTGTGAAGTGGGGTGGAAGTACAGCAAAGTCTGCCGTTCCGCTGTCGTTGCCAGCAAGAATCCTGCCTGCGAACTGGTCTCCACCCGTTCCACCAAGGATATAGCGATCCTGCGTCTCTCCTGCCACATTTTTACTTGTTATCCCTGTTCCGCGATTTCATAGCACACATACCTATCTTCCAGTTGGCTCGGATATACACTGTTGGAGCTCCTGGCAACAGTCCTGTCACTAACAACCGGCTGACAAACAGCACTGCAAGTCGCACCGGGACCATCCATCATACCCAGCAAATGGGTGATTCCTCCCTTCCGCAATGAATGTGTACCAGCATTGTCCAGGTTGCCATGCTGGTCGTTTGCAGCTTGCGATGCCATGCGTTGCATGAGTTGAGCGTACCTCTGTTTCTGATCCCGCCCCATCAGCAGCTTGTTTCCCTCCCTGGCAAGGAAGACGCCTCGAGTGGCAAAGGTGTACAAAGCAAGAGTGAGGACTGGACATATCTCTGGATTGTGGGGTGCGGCAAAAAGATGCTTGATCCTGGTGCTTTTCAAGTCAGTCCCAATCCCGGCTTGGTCAGTTTTCGTGCGCAAAAGCACTACTTTCATGTAATCATTCTCCCAATCAAAATGCTGCAGATGCAAGATGTCAAGGCTCTCACTCCTGCAGATGAGATTCCACATGAGACATGTGCATGTCCATCCAAATATCCACGTGTCTCCGGGTGCTGTACTGCCTCGACGAGGTTTCACGTTCCTAAACATTCTGCACAGGCAGATATACTCATCCATGCTTATCCCCGTTCTGCCTTCATGAATGCGCATGACTCCTCGAGATTTCTTCTCTGTAACTACTTTCGTGTAAGACTTCATGCAACGGTCCAACACCTCGTCTATACACATTGCTGCTTCTCCTTCTGGCATGTCCCTAGCTACAAATTCCATGTGTCTACATTGGTACAGGTACTTCAACGCGCTTTTGTACCCTCGTATCGTAGACACTGCTACTGTCGGTTTGTCCGCTGCATTGGTTACAAAATTCACGTCTTCAACGCCAGTCACTCCCACTACCAATTCAACATCATTGCTGGTGGCGCCTGCTTGTTCACCTTCAACGTCATCATCCATCTCATCATCATGTTCATCTTCATACGAAGCATGCGCCTGTGATGGACCTGCTTCCTCTTCGGCTTCATCATCGACTTCCATGTCATCGCCATTGATCTGCATATTTGGGTGAGTGCCCTTCTTCATGCGCTTCGCTTTTGATTGCTTGATCTTGTCCCTGACCCGCTCCTTTTGCGACAAATAACCGAAGAATGCTACTAATGCATCGTATGGCAATGGCAAAATAAGGTCGTCCAAGGTTTCATTCAGAGCTGCATGATATCGTGGGTGAGACCTGAAAAAAGCTATGATAGCATGAATGCGGTATGCGTAGTTCCTCTGCGTACTAAGACTGACCACTTTTGACTGCAATTCTCGAAATGCCTGGATGTTCAAATCAAGTCCCCCTGAACCAATGACTCTGCGATCCTGGAAGACACGCAATAATTCTTCGTCAGTGCGAGCACTGACCCGCCGTTTATTCGAAGGTGTTCTTTGAGTCACGGTGTTGTTATGGGCTCCTTGGTTGCATTGCCCACAATAGTTCATATCATCTGTGCCTTTCAGAGTACTAGCACAAAGATGATGAAAGGGTTTGTTGCAATACTGGCAGACTTTCAACTGAGCCTCAGGTTGCCCTCGCATAACACATGAGGCTTCATACAAGCATGTCTGCCCAGCCGGTGCCGACATTGTTTGCCACGATGCAAACGTTCTCCGTGACTCGATATGTATACTTGCAATTGTGGTGGAATCTGTGAGATTCTGTGTCCCTGGCAGGGTTCACTCTGATGATTGTGATAGCAACGAGGAAAGATGCCCAGTCTTCCCCTTGTTTGATCGCTTCGGCTTCTACAATGGCAAGTGGGGTGCATCCACACCCGGTAGTGTGCGACCCCATGGCTTGCCGACCAGCAATATCTCCCGGCTGTACCCCTTAGTACCCTATGGGATTGAGTGTCAGTAAACGGGTGCTGTGGTACCCTACCCATCTTGCGATGTAACGTATACCACCCCCCACCCATCTCCAGGCTTTCGTGCTCTACATTACTTCTTAAATTAAAATTGTTATGTGTCACTACTCGTAGTACTTAACGTTGTACCAAAGTCTTGCAATTTAAAATTTGAATGTAGAAGTTGTAAAAATTTCGCTCCATTGATTGGCTAAATCGTGCAGATAGCTGTGCGAAAGAATTGGGTTTTGAAGGACCGGGTCATTTGTCACATTTTAAATCTCCCCTCACCTGCGCCCTTTTTTTTGCTTGATTTTTGAGTTCAAATTTAAGGCCACCAAATAAATAACCGTTGTCTATAACATTTTTGAATAAATCAATACATGTTTTTTTTTGGGTTTTTCCTCGCGCCCTAGCGCCCAACATAAACTACTGGCACTAGGCGTGTTCGGTACGCCAATTACAGGTGGAATGCTGGTACATCAAAAAATTGAGTAAATCAAATATGGGACCTCGGACCCAGAATTGCAAATTCAAAAGTTGGTGGAATACACCCACAATTGCATTTCCACCGACTATTGAAACGAGAGCTTTTCGAATTAATGTACCATGAAATTGTTGTACCAGAGGCAATTTAATGTACGATGAATAATTTGTACCAGAGGCCAATTTGATGTACCGCGAGCTTACAACGCGAATTTAATTTGAATTTCTTGTATTCACCAATCGCGCGCGCATCAACCATGCAGCAACCTATGCAGGCTGAAGATCCCCACGGCGCTCCACTACGTGTTGGAGCAGGCGATGAAGAACCTAATGCAGTAGGCGTGGGAGAGCCATCTGAACTGTCCCATGCGGCCATGCAATTCAAGGGGGATGGGGAACAGCGCATGGTAGAGATCATCAAATGTGTCATGCAATACAACGATGGTGCCATATTTGAATGGGGGAAGAAGGAGAAGACGCTGAAGGAGGCTCAGGAGGCGCTCAACGGGCATCCTGTGTTTGCAGGGCAGCTGAAGTTGAACACCTTGAAGGACAAATGTAATTGGCGTACCGAACACGCCTACTGCGTCCCCCCACTGATTGGTCTCGGTTCCGGTCATGATTCAAAATTTCAATATTCATTGACCCTGACATCTACTGTCAAAGTTTACCCATGATTTCCGACCGGCGAGGCTCTGAGCCGCTGAGCCGCCCGGCCCGGCCCGGCGGTGCCACCGGCCGGGCCGGGCAGTGGGCCGCGCCGGGCCGCTGAGTGAAGTCCGAGAAAGTACTGTTACTTAACTTTGAGTAAAGTTCCAGGTTCTGGACTACCGCCGGGCTGCCCGGGGCCGGGCCGATCAGGCAAGTAACGAACTAATCTTGATTGATATCGGTAGCTCCGCCGTGACCAACGGCCGCCGACAGCCTGAGCCATCGGAGCCTCCTCATCGGCCAGGCTGAGGACCTACGGCAGCATGACGGGGATGAGGATGAGGATGAGGATGAGGATGACGATGACGATGAGGATGACGATGACGATGACGATGACGATGACGATGAAGCAAACAGTCATGATGAACCTGCCCGGAAGCTAACGACTGAACTTGGGAGAAGAGACTCGATCATCCGATCCGTTCGTGATAGACCTGCGATATGACAAGAGTGCGGAGGAAGCGAGAAGAGCATGTTAGAGCTCCTGTGCGGTGAGTGAAACATGCGAATCTCTTGATGGTACCCTCCTAGAGGTCCCAGCGAGAGTTGGGGACAGGGGGAAGAGCCCGGACTCTTGCTCCAGCATGTCACTGTTATTATCTCATTGCTGCTGTTGCCATCAGCAGAATGTCTCCTCACCGTGCTCGTTGCTGTCTTTGATCGTCTTGCCGTGAGAGTTGAGGTGGTGTGTGTCTGAACGACTTGGAGCAGACCGACGACTCCCCCAGAGCTCCGACAGGCTCTGGGTGTAGGAGAGAAGGGACAGCGGGAGGAGTTTGCGAGAAAGATCCTGCAGGATGTGATGGCAGAAGAGAGCCGCCGTTCCTCTCGAAGCAGCAGGCGGGAGGTACTTGCAAACACGAGAATCACTGCAAGGATTGAACATCCTTCTACAGGACGTTCAGCGGTCAGAGTCAGCGATGAGTTACTATGGTGTTGACGATGCTTGTATCTTGGAAGCAACTGACGGCCAACGCCAGGCCATGAGCAAAGCTTGTCGATGGAGTCGTTGCATTTGAGGAATGTAAGAGTGTCTGTGACGACTTCTCTTGCTCTCTTTCTGCCGTCTGACATGGCCGCAGATCGATTCGGCTCGAAGTCACCCGGACTTCCGCTCCTCGTCTCCTCTTGCCATGTCGCAACGGGTAAGTCTTGAGGCGGTGAGCTGATGGTTGAAAGTGAGTCGCGTGCCACAGCCGCACACGTCAAGAACTGTCGCTGTCTCCTTCTACGACGAGAAGTTGGAGGTAGAAGATCAAGGTTTGCGCCTGAACGTCCTCCATTCTCATTGTCACCCTATGTGTGTTCTGCAAAGATCCAAGTCACATGGACGACGAGTTCTTCATCACCTCAACAAAGTTTCACGAGGAGCAATCGCAGCAGCCCAACTCACACCTGAGGTGGTCCTCGCCATGATCGCGTTCCACTGACTCGCTGCAAGTGCTCCGCAACATGAGCATCATGATGGCGCCAACCACCTGCAGCACCGCCCTCTCCCCTCCGTGGTGTCTTGTGTCTGCATCACGTTGTGACCGTGCAAGGCTGACCGTTGCCCTTGGACCAGGTCAAGGAGCTTCTCCCTCACTACATGGACCAGACGCCAACGGGGCGGCAGGAAGCAGCTCTTAAGGTCCTGCAGCCCCCTCCTCCCGCCTGTCTCTCACTACCCGCAGACACGAGAGATGAAAGGAGCAGAAAGGATCCTGTCATATTACGCTAAAGTCTGCTGACATGTAAGTGTTGGTCGCCTCTGACGGCCTGACTCAGCCGGGGTTGCCATGGACGGCAGCGACGAAGCAAGCAAGGTTCCTGCAGCGAGTGGAGAGAGCAAGAGAGGCAAGAGGAGCACCCGATCCCGCAGCTCCCTGCTCACCTGCTCCCAGAGTTGCTCTGAGCTCTCCAACAAGCTCGAGTCCGAAATCATCCGGTCCTCTCAGCAAGACACGCAAGAGCAGCAGAGCCTGCGCTTTCGCATCTCCAAGGTACAAGCCAGCTCCTCTTCTCTTCGTCTCCTCAGTCTCGCCAGCAACTGGACAATGAGAGCAAGCACCTTGAGCGCAGCATCGACGTTAGCCATGGCCGGATCGCCATCTACCCTGCCTCAGCGGCAGCTTCGAGGTTTGACCAGGAGGAAGAGAGAGGAGGAGGAGAGTGGGAGGAGGAGAGAGGAGAAGGAGAAAGAGAGAGGAAGTGAGAGGAGAAGGAGAAGGAGAAGGAGAAAGAGAGAGCAGGGGGAGGAGATAAAAGAGAAGTTACAAGTAAGCAGGGTGAACTATGAGTCGGGCCTCTCATGGGCGCCAACAAGCATCCCCTGGAGGAAGGATCCCCTGTCAGGGGAATGGATCCGGGTAGACAAGCAGAGCTTCTGGGGTGGAGGTGAGAGCTATGGCACCTGTTGCTTCCCTCTTACGCTTCTCACAGGCTACCACGTGGCTCGACCGAGAACAACAGATGAGCCTTTTGTACAGTTGGATGCAAATTCCGTGAAGACCATCGTCAACCCGGTCTGCCTCTCCTGCTCCTGCTTCTCTTCCTACTCCTGCTTCTCTCCCTGCTCCTGCTTCTCTTCCTACTCCTGCTTCTCTCCCTGCTCCTGCTTCTCCTCGTTCCCCTCCTTCTACCCTCACAACCGTGTTTGCTGCAGGTTCTCCGCCATATCCGACCGCCCAAGTAAGGACTAGACAGGCATCGCTTCTTCTCGTGACGTGAAGGCAGGAGGCTCGAGGAGAAGGAGCGATCTCTCCGCAGCAAGGTGGGCGGAGGCTTCGGCATGAGGTGATGCATCTTGCTAGTCCATCTCGTGACCTCCTGGCAGCGCCGTCGCCTCCTTGGGCGACCCGCGACCGACGCCCAGCAGGTCGCATGTCCTCGCACCTTCGCGCGACTCTGACGGTAGTGCAGGCCTGCGCTGGAACGAGGGCTCTTCTTGCTGCCACAGTGAGAACAGAACTGTCCTCCTGCTGCTGCTGCTGCTGCTGCTGCCCGTGCTCCTGTGACCCGCACGCTTGTCCTGATAGTGTCATTTATTTGATTCTCACCTTTCCTCTGTAATTAAATCTCTACAACCATCTCCTCCTCGCCACCATGAGGACGTACTCGCCTCAGATGTCGAGCATGCTCCCTCCCTTTGGTGACTCGTCCAGCTCCGACTCATCACTTTCATCCTGCACCAGCCGCATGAGCAACAAGGGGGACGAGAAAGACAGCAGACACCTCCATGTCGTCGTCGTATAGCCCGTCTGGGATCATCCTGCAATCTCTTGTCAGCGCTAGAGGACATCGGAGCTCGGTTGTCACATGCTGTTTTTGTCGTCCAGCGAGTCATCGTACATCCCGCAATTCTTGAGGTTGCTCCTTGGGAGGAGCATGAGGATACAGGACTTCACACTGACGTCTCACCTTGTCATGTCCAGCCATGAGCTGTAGTACATATGCATATTCTCGTCGGTGACCTGAACAGCACTCCGTCAACGGTTCTCCGAGCAGCCCAGAGGCTCCTCGCACCCGCACGATCGGTCTTGAGACATCGACAGAAAGAGCAAGAAGATCCACGGGAGGCATACGGGTACGCGTTCTCCGATCGAAGAAAGTCACCTGCCCCCCACCAACTGTCAATTCGCTCCCTCCCTTTCCCTTCTTGCCCTTCCTCCCCCTTCATGTCCTTCCTTTTCCCGTCCTCCACTCACAGTGCCAAGGTTGCGCAGGGTGGCGTGTTCTCCCTCATACCTGCGTGCACGAGTGAGCACCGGGGATACATCACAGTCTCAGGAATCAAGAGCATGCGTGAGCAAACATCGCAAGGTGTCGTGACTGATCTTACCGCGCCAGGTCTTCCAGGTTCATGAAGTTGCTGTCTGACTCCTGCACGCATTCTCAGACTTCAGCCACCATCTTCTCCTGCTCACCTCATCTGCATCGTTGTCGTAGTTGAGTAGCTGCGCGGGGGTCGGCCTTCCAAAAATGCTGCTACACAATGGTTAGACAGGACAGGCTAGTGAAGTTGCAGAGGGGCAATGTGTGGAGGGAGGAGGGAGGGAGGGAGGGAGGGAGGGGTCAGAAGATCCGGATGAGATTGGAAGGCTCGACCCTTTAAAGGAGCTAGAGGAGTAACATGCAGGATGGACTTACCCTGCCCCAATAGTATAAGGTGCTTGTACTATAGTAGACATTGAGAAGAAGATTTGGGTTTTTGATGGAAACCTGACAGCACAGTCATTGCTTGCTCATCGGTGAGGTCTCAATGCTGTTAGAAAGCGATCATTGGCATGGAATTCTACATGAATAGAGGCA
Organism: Guillardia theta CCMP2712; assembly: GCF_000315625.1. Taxonomy (NCBI): domain Eukaryota; class Cryptophyceae; order Pyrenomonadales; family Geminigeraceae; genus Guillardia; species Guillardia theta. The sequence goes on from NW_005434623.1 coordinate 125,987, forward strand.
GCGTTGTTTCAGGAGTTAGCTGGCCAATGTTTCGGCAGCGAAAGACTCGACATCAGGTGTTGAAAAAGAGAATCGTCATATATAGAGCACCAAGAGCATTCGAGGTAGATGATGAACAAGGGGAGACTACAGAGCACGTTGAGTGAAAGAAGCTGGTGCATGAGCTCTCAGACAAGAAGGTCAAGAACTTTGGTTGGTTTCTGGCCTCTGGACTCCTTGAGCTGCTCGAAAAGATGGGGGAGAGGATGGAGGTTCAATGGAAGGAGGGATGGAGGGATGGAGAAGCAGAAGGAAGGAGGGAGCGGGAACGGGGATAGGAGGAGGGAGGAGGAGGGGAAAGCGGCGGAAGCAGACGAAGAGTGGCATGGGACTCTGCATGAGAGTTGTGGGTTGAAGAGTGACACCTTCATCGAAACAAAAACTAAATTTTCCTCACCCTACCCTTCCAATTACGTTATTATACCACTTCAAAGTACCCCTCATTCAAAAACACCTCAAAAAAGAATGTTTCAATACCAGAATTTGAAACAGCTAAAATTTGTTCACTTGTCGGTTCTCTACTCCAAAATGATTCAAATTGGACGGGTGGGGACAGTGGTAGAAGGGGGGTGGTCTAGTTGGTATGGGTGTCCTAAAGATCTTTGTGCACAAGTACCCGTGCATTTTACTTCAAAAACAATGGTCCTTTGAAGTATTGTACCTACCCCTACCCCTCTGCGTAATGGACCTGTATGTCATGTTACACCACCCCTTCGGAGATGGAAAGACGCAAAGATACCGGTGGTTTTTCCTCCTGTAGTCATGTTGGGAGGGTAGAGGTACTTGACAAGGAACCTCATGATCCACAGGGTACTCGCCTCTCGATGATTAGTAGGGGTACTTTGAAGTCACTTGATGGGTAGTGGTCAATTTCACAGTGGTATAACCGGCTCCAATGGTGGATAGGGGTGATCAAGCACCGGTGGTACCCCGTCCCTTGGGTCAACAAAATGGATCGGCCGGGGATCCGGGGGTAGGGTACTGAGAAGGGTAGGGTAGGGATATGGGGGTGGGTCATGGTACCGCTGGCTGTGAAAAATAGACCGAGATACCAAAAAATCAGAGATGGTAGGGTGCTTGGATCTATGGTTCCTGGAAGGGGTAGTATGAACTAATGAGTGAAAGGGTGGGTATTTTACCTAGTAACATGCATAACTTAGATGGGTAGGGGGTCCTGGAAGCGTTTAATCTCAGGGTGGGGTTATTTTATTGTGTGCAGGGGTACACCCTGACAAAAAAAACGCCGTCCTTTTACAACGGTACAGCACACAATGTGACGATTAAAATTACTCAACTGTGACTCTACTGGGCCAGGCTCAGTCACCAGGCTGGCCCCGAGACGGCGGCTCGGACCGGACCGCAGCCGTGAGCGGCCGGCCGGGCCGGGCGCGGCCCGCTGCACGGTACGGCCGTCCGCCGCGGCGCGTACGGTACTACAGTAAGTTTTTGGTACTAAGCCCCTTTTACTCCGAGGCTCTGTGATCGCCGCAGTGTCAGGGTCAAGCAGCCTCCCGCAGTCTACCGTAGCAGTACCGTACTGTGAGTCGGACGCCGCCGGCGTCCGAGGGTTGTCATGACCGTCGACCGTCGGACCGTGCCCCAGGCACTCTCGAAGGCTGACACCGAGGGTCGGACCCGGCTGCAGGCGGCGGCCGGCCGGCACGCTTGCGCCGGCGGCCAGTGTGACAGTGTCGGCGCCGGGCCCGCGGCGGCCCCGGGCCGCCCGAGTCCGACGGTCCGCGGCCGGCCCGTGCCGGGCTGTGACTCCGACACTGAGTCAGGGCAGGCTCCGCCGGGTCCGGCGTGTCTGCCGAGTCCCCCGGCTCTATACTGTTGTGCAGCAACGACAGCATGTGAACAGCGGCTACGCGGCAGCCCCGCCGCCCCGCCGACCGCGAGATCGAGTCGGCTTCTTTCGGAGAGCTTTACAGTGTGGGGCAAGTTGAGCCTATCTTCAGGGCGGCGATTTTTACAGTGGTGTCACGAGATGTATACCTTGCGGAGATCAGAGAAGTCATAAGTATCGCCAGACTTGGGGCATGTGACTTGACCCTTCCAAAGAAAGCAGTCAAACCAGAGTTAATGCAGGGGAAGAAGCAGCCAAGGAGGAGGTACCATGTTGGATGCCGCCATGTCCATAAGCGCCTGGGTGCTGTACACGTTGCCATTGGGAAGCGCCATAGGACTGCAAGCTAGCATCAGCTGAGAAGTGTAGAGACCTGGTTGGGCTGGGTTGGATGGGGACGAAGGAGGGAGGAGGGAGGAGGGAGGAGGGAGGAGGGAGGAGGGAGGAGGGAGGAGGGAGGAGGGAGGAGGGAGGGGCGATGAGGGAGGAGGGAGGAGGGGTGGGGAGTGAGGGAGAAGGGAGGAGGATAGCCGGTGATCGACTCTGACTCACGGGTTGTGCTCATTCATGATCGCCCCGCTTATGCTGCAGACGAGAGTTGAGTGCATGTGATGCTAATTGCATTAGTCAGGACATGATGGGTACACCAGAAAGCGAGAATAGGGGAGGAGGATGAGGAGGAGGAGGAGGAGGAGGAGGAGGAGAAAGAGTGAGGACGGGTCAATAGCAAAGTATAGACGGGCGGGGGGAGAGAGGAATCTTGAAAACGAGAGCAGAGAGGGAAAGAGCTAGGGAGAGAGGCATAGAGGAGGGGAGAAAGACCGCAATAGGGAGATCCTGAGCAATCTGAGCAAGGACGGGATGACAGACGGGGCATCCGCTGTTTGGCTCGGGGTCCTGATGAGGAGAGGTGAGCAAGAGCGATGGACGGATAGGAGAAGAGTACTTCGACACAACGAGTTGTCTTGAGACAAGTCAGACCTGCTTGGAGAGTAATCATCAGCAGGGACTGCAAGGAATGTCAGAGTGCAGGGATGAACGGGGTTGACGCAAAAGTTCCTGGGAGGATATCGCGTTGAGAAGGCAAAGCTCCTTCTTGAACTGTTTGGCAAGTTCTATCCTCCTCTCATTCTCAAACAATCCTTTGTAGGGCTGGACCTGAACCCCAACACTCAGCTCACACTCAAATCCCAGCAACTCATCACATCTGTGTCTCTCTGGAACGCCAGGATTGCCATGTACCTTCACAACCTCTCAGATCACAGTGGAAGGGCTGGGAGCTAGGAGATACTTCTTAATGGTCACAAAGTTTTCCTTGCAAGAAGGCCCGAGGTGCTTCCTAGCATACTGCACCGCCTCCTGTGAACAAGAGATGAGAAGAAATAGGACAAGTGGTTGACGTGAACCTGTACGGCTTCTTTACGCACCAGCTCCACAAAAGCTTGTAATCGAAGTTGAAACTCAAGGTTTGACTGTTGAAAACCAACGAGCACCCCAGATGTCAACAGGCGATTACATTTATTTCACACCATCACCTTTGATTTTTTTAGCTTCGTCTTGTTTGCTTGGCACCATTTTATGGCTAAGATCGTGTGAGATGATGGGAGACAGCAGCCTTTCACAGTCATCATCTGTGAGCTCACCTGGACTGCAGTCCCCTTCCAGGAGAGCAGCAAGAATAGGGGCTGCCTGAACAGAAGTTTTTACCAACAGCATCCAAAGTAACAAGCGCAGGACCTCCTTGTACATGTCTAGATCGACAAATCTCTCGAGGTTCTCCTCCTGTTGCCATCATCTCAGCATCATTGTTCTGGCTCGAGCATCATAACAAAGAGATAACATGTCCACCTTGATAATCATAGACGCAGTCTCCAGCATCCCAAACCTTGCGAGGTGATCTGCAAGAAATCTGTCCAACCGCTTGTTCTCCTTTCTACGAAGTGGGATGAGTGAAGGGAAGTCGAGCTAACGATCACGTCACATAGCGCATCGAGTATCGTCGACATGTTCTTGATTTTCTCTGCCATGAGATCATCAGCAACTTCATCACCATCCAACAGCATTGATGAGGATGTAGGAATGAGGAAGAAGAGGGCAAAACAAAGGTAAGAGTCGCAGCCAAGTGCCGCCTCCCAATCACCTCAGCAGGTGAAGCCTCGCTTCCATATGTTCCAATTTTGTATCTTCCTCCTACAGCTCAGTCACATCCTTCCCCTACATTGCAGCACATCCTTCACCTTGTCCACGTCCTCCAGCTTCCGTTTCAAGACCTGTATCCGTCCAACCAGCCTTGAAGGCCTCAGGGCATGCGGGAGTTCAGCGTGCAAGACAGGGCACACCTTGAGAGCTCTGTGCCTGCAACGTCTTTGCTTGGCTTTCCTTTCTTCAAGTCTAGGGGAGCCCGAAAAGATGTCATTCTGATGCCATGAATGATGCTGCCGCTGCACCTGCCAAGACCGATGCGATCATTTCAAGCTCCTTGGTCACAAGCTTTTGCTGATTCTTGGCAACCCTGGAAGATTGAGAGTAAGGAGTCGAAGATGGATGAGACTTTAAACCTGTTCATATTCTCTAACGCGTTCTTGATCAAGGCATTCTCCACATAGTTGCCTGTTCACTTCTGGTCATGTGGACCTTCAACCAACAAGCATTCTGGTCAACCATGGCTGTCGTGCGGCATTGTCCTCCTCCAACCACACAACTCCTGCCGACCCAGCATCATGTCTTGAACGGAAACAGACCGTATCATATCAATCTATCACTTCCTCGAAATTTGCAAGAGTTGTGCCCGCAACAAGGAAAGTTTGATGGCCATGGATGTCAATGCCCATTCCTCTCCTCTCCTCTCCTCTCCTCTCCCCTCTCCTCCTCTCAGTCATCTCTCTCCTTCCTCTCTCCCTTTTCCAGATCCTTTCTGTCTCCCTCGTTCTCCCAGTCCTCGCTTCTCGATTCAGCATAATCTCTTCCCCAAAGCATCACTTCTGGACCTCCACCCCTTCAGAATGTGAAGGTGCCTTCATATCACCAGGTGTTTTCACCTATAAAGTACCGGTACTGGGACCACCCACCCATTGCAATATTGTAATGCGTCGCCAAGGTGATCCGAGAAAGATGGTAGACCTGTTGGTCATTGAGAACCTGGAAAGATGGCAGACCTCAGATAGAAAGAGTTTGAAAGCTATTTGAAAGGTACCACCCAGAGTGAACCCAAACTTCTCTGCTATTTAGGTGGGTGGGGGTACTGACCTGTCATCCGCATGGCAGGGGTTGGTGGTAGTGATGATACCCTCATTTTCCTATTACCTTGATCAGAGAATACAGGACCATCATAGGGCAACCTTTCTAGCAAGGCTAACTTGGAAGAAGCAAGGGGGTGGGGTAGTCTCACTGAAACCTGCCAGTCTGGCGGGAGTTGGAAGACTGGGCGAAATGCTGAAAGGTAAGGAGTGCGAACGAGGAACTCAAGAAGCTATGGGAGAGTCGCCGCATGTGCGACAAGACCTTGCACTTGAGAAGACCGTGAGAATGCTCTAGAACCTCCGAGGAGAGAACTTGGGCTGAGAGAGGTGAACAAGATGACCAGCAGGAGGACTAGGAGGCAGAACCTGATAGGGCAGCGATAAAATTATGAACCTAGAGGCTTGTGGTGGAGCAGGCAAGGTGCTGACTGCGAGCTGCCTGCTGTTTGCAGCTGCCGCCAATGCGGTCATGGGTGTGACTATGATGGACAAAAAGTCAGAGACTGTCCGGGTAAGACCGAGTCACCCTTTTCGTGATAGCCTCTGCAAACTGCGAATGACGCTCGTTCAGGTTGTGGTCAGATGCCGCCCTCTCTCCTCCAAGGAGGTTGAAAACGAGAAGACAATGATCGTAGAGATCGACGACAAGATTGGGGAGGTGCCGCTTCCTCCTTCATCCTTCCTCCTTCCTCCCCCCCTCCCCCCGTCCCCCCCTCATAATGGAAATCCCCACAGATCGCAGTGAACCCTCCCAAGGAGATCAACGAGCCCCCTAAGAGATTCACCTTCGACATGGTCGGTGCCTGAGAGGGCAAGGAGGCAGAGCTGATTCGCCGCTGGCCAGGTGTATCCTCCCAACACCAAACAGGACTACCTCTTCGAGACGACCGGACTTCCTATCTGCCAGTCTGTGATGGACGGCTACAACGGTACAATCTTCGCCTACGGCCAGACCGGGACAGGAAAGACGCACACCATGGAGGTGAGGGAGGACGAGGGGAGCATGCCAGTGTGCCGCTGAGTTGCTCCTGCAATCAGGGAGTGTGGGAGGTCCCAGAGCTCCGAGGGATCACTCCTCGCTCCTTCTCCTTCATGTTCGAGCAGGTCGGGGACGACGGTCGACCGCCATTCTCCCAGCTGACCTGCTCCTCCTGCAGATCGATGGGATGCGGAACGTGTCGTTCCTGATCAGAGCATCGTACCTCGAGATCTACAACGAGGAGGTCCACGAGCCCTTGGCGGCTCCAGAGCTCTGCAGGGCTGACGGCTGAGACAGGTCAGAGACCTGCTTAGCAAAGATCCCAGCAGGAAGCTGGACCTGAAGGAGGTGTCGTTGGCAGCGGCCGTGAGGGGACGTGACGAGGGGGCGTGACAGGACCTGGAGAAGGGAGTCTACGTCAAGGACCTGACGCAGCACATTGTTAGGAGCCACAAGGACTGCGAGCAGGTGAAGGATTATGATGATGATGATAATGATGATGATGATGATGATGATGATGATGGAGAGGAGGAGGGAGGAGGGAGGAGGGAGGGAGG
>NW_005434623.1:132746-142683 GCF_000315625.1 Guillardia theta CCMP2712
AGAGATAGTAGTAGTAGTAGGAGGAGGAGGTGGAGGAGTGTGGAATTGAACCTCCTGTCCTGCTTTAATTCGCTCAGCTCTGACCCACCTGATTTCCTGCAGGTCATGCTGGCTGGCAAGAGGAATCGATCAGTGAGCTCGATCGGCTTCTCCTGTCAGTTCACTGAGAGCTCGTTGACCCAGATAGGCGCAACGTTGATGAACGCGGAGAGCTCTCGGTCCCACTCAGTCTTTACCATTGTGGTACGTGCGAGAGGGCGAGCAGGGGAGCAGACGAAGGGATGAGGATGGAGTGTTGGGGTTAACGGTCATGCTGATGTCACAGTGAGGAGGAGGAGGAGGAGGAGGAGGAGGAGGAGGAGGAGGAGGAGGAGGAGGAGGAGGAGGAGGCATCTTTGTCGTCCTTGCTCCTCTTTCCTTTCCTACTCCTTAGAGCTTCGCAGGTCGAAAGCAGCAAAACTGATGATAGAGGAGAGTCCCATGTCCGGTATGGTTGCCTTCCTCACTCCTCCGCCATTTCCGCTTCCCCCTTTTCCTCCTCTCTTTGCTCTCCTCTTCTCCTCTCTCCTCTCCTTCCTTCCTTGCGCTCTCCCCTCTTCCTTCCTTTCCTGCATCTCACTGTTCTCAACTGAAATTCTCGTCAGCGTTGGGAAACTCAACCTTGTCGATCTTGCGGGATCCGAGGTTTCTTGTCCCCTTTCTCGTCCTCGTCCTCGTCCTCGTCCTCGTCCTCGTCCATCTCGTTTCAGAATTCCCTTATATGTGAGTAACATGTTGCACAGCGTCAGGGCAAGACAGGGGCGACCGGCGAGAGGCTGAAGGAAGCAACCAAGATCAACTTGTCGCTGAGTGGTGACATGAAATTACTCTTTCTTCCTTTCCCATGCCTCCTGCTGCTGCTGCTGCTGCTGCTGCTGCTGCTGCTGCTGCTGCTGCGCCTGCGTTGGTGGATGCTCTTGCCTTGTAGTCATTTTTGATGACAACCGATGTGTAGCTTCGTCTCTCCTCGTCTCCTCCATCTCACGCTACTTCTCTCAGCTCTTGGAAACGTTATCAGCGCACTAGTCGATGCCAAGACAGCTCACATCCCGTACAGAGACAGCAAGTTAACGAGGCTGCTCCAGGTCCTCCTTCTCTTCCTATCTCGCCCTCCTCGACCACCACCGCCACCACCTAACAGCTCCTCCTCCTCTTGCAATCTCCACCACCTAACTCCTCCTCCTTCTCCTTCCTCCTTCCTCCTACTCTTCATCATAACTTTCATGATCCTTTTTCTTCTCCTTCTCCTGTTCTCATCATCTCATCACCTGCTTATCTTGCTCATTTTTGCGAGCGCATCTCATCTCTGTGCAGGATTCTCTGGGAGGCAATACTAGGACTGTGATGGTTGCAAACATTGGGCCGGCAGATTACAATTATGACGAGACGCTGTCGACTCTCCGGTGCATAGAGGAGGAGGAGAAGGATGAGGATGGGGAGGAGGAGGAGGAGGTGGTGGTGGAGGGCGAGGAGGAGGAGGAGGAGGAGGAGGAGGAGGAGGAGGAGGAGGAGGATTCTGAAAATCAAGTGGGGGATCGCAGGTATGCAAACCGAGCAAAGTCTATCAAGAACAAACCGAAGGTTAGTGGTGTCATTATTCTAAAGCCTATTCTCTTCGATCTTCTCCTACCCTCCTCCACCTCGACTTAGCTCAATTGCATTGCAGATCAACGAGGACCCCAAAGATGCAATGCTGCGACAGGTCTTTCTCATTGTTGTCCCCCTGCCCTCCACACACGCACCATCTTCCTGCTGGATTGTTATTGCAACAGATTACGCCATCTTCCCTGCTCAATCGCTCTCCGTCTTTCTCCTTCTTTTCTCCTCTCCTCTCTCCCTTCTCCTCTCATGCATGCCCACTGCTTTCCTCTGCCATCTCCCCTTCTCTCACGACTTCAACTCTCTTCTCTGGCCTCGTTTGCTCCTTCCCCTTCTCTCTCTCCTCCTCTAACCTCCTCTCCTTCAGTTCCAAGAAGAGATCGAAGCTCTCAAGGCCCAGCTAGCAACTCGAGGAGGGGCTCATCCCTCCGGCAGCCTCTCAGCCGGAGGCCACCACGAGGACGCGATTGTCTCCATGTCAACCGAAGAGCTAGAGGAAACTAAGGTGCTTTCTGCTCCTGCTCCTGCTTCTGCTCCTGCTCCTGCTTCTCTCCCTGCTCCTGCTCCTGCTCGTGCTCGTGCTCCTGCTTCTCTCCCTGCTCCTGCTCCTGCTCCTGCTTCTGCTTCTGCTTCTGCTCCTGCTCCTGCTCCTGCTCCTGCTTCTGCTCCTGCTTCTGCTCCTGCTTCTGCTTCTGCTCCTGCTTCTGCTCATGCTCCTGCACCTGCTCTTAACCTCCTCCTCCTACCCTGCTGCTGCTCCTGCTGCTGCTCCTGCACCTGCTCTTAACCTCCTGCTCCTGCTCCTGCTCCACCACCACCACCTGCTGCCTCTGGGGCTTGTTTCACTCCTTCTGCTCCTCTGATCTTGTTTCCCTCTCGATCTTCTCATTCCTCTCACGCACATGTTCTTCTCTTACACTCTGATGTTTTTTCCTCATCGTGCCCCGGCCTGCAGAGAGAGCTCGAGAAGCAGAAGCTGGCGCTCAAGGAGCAGGAGGTCAGTGAGGAAGAGGGAAAGGAAAGGAGATGAGGAGGTGAAACAGAAGGGAGAAGAGAGGAGGGAGGAGGGAGGAGGGAGGAGGGAGGAAGGAGGTGAGACGGTCCTGCAGGCGGTCGACCAGGAAGAGAAGCAACTTGAGCTGAAGAAAAGAGAGCAGGAGATCACAAGGTCACCCTCACTCCCCTTCCCGCGTTGATGAACTGAGCATACAGCATCTGAGCTCCATCTTCTCTTTCTTCCTCCTCCTGCCTCTGCTCCGTTTCCATGAAAATGTTTTATTTTTCCTGTGTCAGAGAGCAACGAGCCCGCGAACATCTCGCCAAGCAAATCGCTGCCATGCAGGTGACAAGGGCATGGGGAAGGAGAGGGGGAGAAAAGAGGAGGAAGAGATTTCGAAAGCTGAGGAAGAGGAGGAGGAGAAGGACAAGGAGGAACTCACAAACGTCAGGCACAAATCATGCAATCCAACGCGGACGAGGAGAAAGTGAGAGCTCTTCTGCTCCTTCACTTCTGTCATGAAGAGTTCTCAGGTCCGCGAGCTGGAGGAGAAGGCTCAGGCTGCTCGGGACATGATCGAAGAGCAGCTGAAAAAGGTGGGGGAACGTGGGGCAGGTGCTCGCAGCTGCTGACCAGCTCAAGGAACGGGAGCTGAGAGAGCAGCTCAAGAGCAAGGAGGACGAACAGGTTGAGGGAGAGCTAGGGGGAGGCGCAGCGACTGACCGGGAGCTGCCTAGCTGAACATCGAGGAGGAGTTCACGTCGCTGCAAGAGGAGCTGGTGGCGAAGACGAAGAAGCTAAAGAAGCTCTTCGGCAAGTATGAGCAGGTCAAGGAGCAAGTCACGGAAGGTGATGCGAACTCACGAGGAGGAGAAGGGAAAGGAGGAGAAAGAGGAAGAGCCTGAGAGAGGAGGAGAGGGAGAGATGGAACAACAGGAGCCTCCGAGGGCAGCTGGAGAGGAAGAGGGAGATGGGGAGGAGGGGGGAGTGGAAGAGGAGGAGGGGAGAGGAGGAGGAGGAGAAGAGAGGGAGGTGTAAGGAGTGACGTGTCTTTCCCGGCAGCCAAGGAGATGAACCAGAGGGAGAGAGAGGATCTCCTCGACATCATCCGCCAGCAGGACAAGGTGGGCGGAGGCTCTAGAGGCCCTGCAGCTGACTTCAGACCTGAGAGCTGAGAACCATGAGCTGAGAACTGAGCTGAGGTTTGATGGATGGAGGCAGGACCTGAAGCTCATGATGCTTGTGGTGAACTCGTTCATTCCCGAGGAGTATTTGGAGAAGGTAACCCTTGCTGTTCATTGATACATCCTCCGATCAAGTCCCTCCCTCCTGGCCTTCCGGCTCGCGTTTCCTCCTTTCTCCCAAAATTCCTGTATCATCTTTTCCTCTCTTTCTGCCCTCAATCTCCTTTTCAGTCAGTGCTTTCAAGTTTCCATCTCCATGGTTCCTTTTCTGTGTCCTCAGCCTCTGGCTATCAGTGAACCCTAACCTGTCATGCCGCGTTGTCGCAGATACAAGATGTCGCGGTCTATGACGAGCAGCAAAGTGTCTGGGATATCAGGTGAACTAAAACTTCGCTCCCCTTCCTGGCCCCCCACCCCCACACTGGGCCGACCACCCCAGCCTTCTTCCAGCCTTGCCCTTGAGAAAACACCCTTCTGTCCCTCCGAAGGCCTACTCCTCCTGCTCCTCCTGCTCCTCCTGCTCCTCCTGCTCCTCCTGCTCCTCCTGCTCCTTCTGAAACTGATCTACCTCACAGCCACCTCGACGTGTCTGGGCGGCAAGAGGAGCAGAGGAGGAACAAGCAGTAAGGAGGAGAGGATTGTTATACCCTCTCTCATAACCTCACACAGTACGGAAGCGAAACTGAAACCGAGCTCATCGGACAGCTCTGATTCAGAGAGTGTGGGAGAAATGGCAGCTGGTTGTTCCCTCCCCTCAGCGGGGTTTCCCCTCCCCTGCCTGCCCCTCAGTGTCTTCACCCCTGTCTTCAAGCTCGCTCTCCTTCCCTCCCATCCCATCGCTTCCCATCCTCCTCTCCGTCCCTTCCTGTTGTTTCATTCCTACTCCTTACATGTCTTCAAGTCCTCGCCTTATTGAACCTTCTTCCACTGACCGCTGACCTGCCTTCAGCCATGGCTCAGAAGAACATCTTCTTCTCTTACGGCTCCAAGGCGTCTGATCGGTGAGCGGTTTCAACATACGGTTCTTCTTCTTTACTTGTCTACAGCCCCCAGAGCTCCCGCAAGGTCAGCAAGAGGAGCAAGTGACCGACGGGGACTCGGTGAAAGAAGAGTGCCGGCCGATTAGCACGCTGGGAACAGATGGCAAGTAGCGCGGCCGAGAGAGAGAGAGAGAGAGAGTAAAGGTTTGAGAGACATCAATGATTCTGCTTGCTGCTCTATTCATTGATCCCACAAAAACAAGGAAGAGAAATCCTCTTCACCACATGGCGATGCCGCTATCGTTTTGACCAATTCTCTCTTATCTTCATCTTCAGCGTCATCTCAACGTGTGACTGATCTTTATCTTCAGCATAGATCTGTACAGCATCTTGAAGCATCGTTTTCATCCTTCTGTCTTGCTCTTGTTCACCCAATAGGAAGTTAGGCAAAGGAGAAATTCGGTTGGCGAGGACGGAAACGACGCCTCTCGGAGTGATCTTGCGCACCCCGTGACTGCACAAGTCAAGGATAAAGATATTGCCCTTGCTGTCAACCGAAACGCTCGAGCCGCCCAACACATCAGCTGGATGTCCTGCTGGGCCTTGCACAGCTGTGAGGTCGGACGACATGCTGCTCATGTCAGGGCTGTCCTGACCAGCTCGGGGGGAGTTGGATGACGACTGTTCCGACTCCGAAGGGCTCTCCTCCAGTTTGACAGCCTGCGTGTTTGCGTGGCAGCTCCTCCGATGGGTGTACTTGTTCCTCAGGCCCTCGTCCCACCAGAACGTCCTGCTGCCTTCGAAGTCAAGGCCGTGACTTGCTCTCTTCGTTCCCTGCAGGAGTCGGTCAAGAACAGAGCGGTACGCCATCACGAGCACATACCTCAGTGGGGAAGAAGCCTAGTCTACGAAGAATCTGGTACAGCGAGTTGGGTTTGTAGATCTTTCCCTCTTTTCCCGCCATGAACCATTCTCGTCTCCTCCTATGCCACTCGTCCATCATATGATCCTTCACCGTCCAGCCACAAATACCTTTTCAAGATGGTTAGCGGATGAGTGAAATACATGCAGGTGCTACAAGAAGCTTTGGGAAAAGATCAGAAAGCTCTTACCCTTGAGCCTGCTTGGAACTTTTCCAAAGTGTCTGACGACAACTCCATCAGTTTCTAGCACTTCTAGGAATTGCAAGAACGAATTCCCACTACTCAGCGTCTGCAAACAAGGTCATGCACAGAAGTGAAGTAAAAGGTTGTACACCTGCTTTGGTACTCTCTCATGCCCAGATGGCAACGAGCTGTCACTCTCTGCTTTGCATGATGATGCTTTTTGTTCTTCAAGGAGTTTTCCAATGTTTCAAAGTTCGGGTGAGATCGTTTCCCAACATTACTGGCTGCCTCCCATGAGGCCTCCGCCCTTGTAGCAGTTTGTTGATACTCAGCTACCACGGATGAAGAACCACTAGAGATGGATGATACAGCAGATGTTTGATCAGAACTACGTGCATCATTCGCTTTCTGAAGAGACTGCAAAAGACTGTACGCCGAGGGAATGAAATCTTCGTTTCTCAAGGTTTCGGCATGGCTCAATGTTTTGTTCGGCAGGGAACTCAGCATCACCACGTTCTGAGTATTCCAGATGCTGTTTGGAATGCTGTTGGTCGCCACTTGAGAAACAAAATCCGTCTGAGAGCCTTTCTTGTGGTCCTGCGGCGCTTTGGTGTTGACGTAAGACACCATTTCTTGCTCCGCTGCCCGGGGAAATGGGCTGTTATGCTGGATCGCGACAAATTCTGATTGCAAGAGATAGATCTGAGGCTTTCAAACCAAAGCAAGGAAGAGGCCGTGTATATCGAGGGCCTCGTCTGGGAACACTACAAGTAAAGCTGAAGGAAGAGTTCGCAAGAGCAAGGAGCGAGCGGCGAGGAGGAGGGGCGGATGAAGCTACTGGTTGCAGGAGAAAGACAGGTGAAGGGAGGAGCGGAGAGCGTAGGGGGTAGGACGAGGAGCTCTCTTTCCCTTGCTGAACAAGCAGCTTCTCGTGCTTCTTCCTCGGCGCCTCTATCGCCCTAACTTACTTCGACCCCTCGGAAGGTTCAGGGGGTTCTTTCATAGGGAACTGGGGTAGTAAATATAGGTGGGGGTGGTGTCCACCCAAGGGTTTTGGCGTCACGGCGCGAGTGCGTGAGGAAAAAAAAGCTAGAAAAAGGCAAAGAATGTAGTCTTAAAGGGGGTGGGGTAGGTTTGCACGTACGGAAGGGTAGTAGGGGTGGTTGAAGGTGGGCGGTGTAAAATTAACGGAAAGGTGTGGGGGTAGGGTGGTCTTGGCTGTGATTCGTCCACCTATCATTAATCCCGGGTAGGAGGTAGGGGTCAACCTCTCCGAAGAGGGTGGGAGGGACGTAGGACAAGACCAGGAGAGCGTCTCAAACGAGGGTGGGGGTATGAGAACGTTGGGGGTACTGGTACCTTCGGGGGTCAAATACTCATCCTGTCAAGGGGTAGGTAGGTCCAGGAGGATCCCTCCGGAGCTGGGATTGCAACGAGGGCAGCCGTACCACCATGGAAAAGGGAGGGGTGGAAGAAGTAATAAGGGTGGGTAGGCGATGAGTAGTGATTCAAATGGATAACAGCCTCTTTAAAACACTTGTAACGTTGAAGTTAAAATGTTTTTGAGAGAGTGGTCACGGCATGGACCCCACCCTGCCAGGAGTGTGGTACTAATGCTGTGTTCCCGGATCGTGCGCATGCAAATTAAAAAGTATAGTAATAATCACTTTGTATATAACTTAGTAAAAGCATCAGAATACACCGTATCAGAAACAGTACCCCCACTGACTGATCTCAAGTGGTATTGTTGTACCAGTAATCGGACCACCCCACCCACTTAGGAGCTTTCGACGAGAACTGCAAACATCCTGCTGCAGGGCACATCGTGACACAAAAGTATAGCGAGCGCTACTGTAGGGCGCTAGGGCCTCAATGTATCCCAAGTTCCTAGGACATGCTATTCCCAGTAACGCTCTATTGCAGAGGTCGTAGCATCACCGTAGGTAAGTACCCTACATGCCGTGACCAACTAAAATGTAAAAAATCCACGTGACCTCTTCGCGTATCCGATGGGCCTAAAATGTCAGTCACGGCGCGAGGGCTAAAAGTCGACCGTCCATTGCCGAAATTGATACTTTTCGTGAGCCATGCCAAACCGGTCCTCCGTTTTCAATTGCTGCCTTTTGAGGTTCAAATGTTGACAGCTGAAAAGTTAAACATTTGATCGGCTGTCTGAAATCTTTGGTTGACTACGGATTGGTCTGGAGATATTCGGAGAGGTAAGGGAAAGGCAGGATGTAGATAGACTCACTGATAACTCTCCCTCGCTCTTGAGCCCATGGGATCACACAGGACGCTGAACCAACTGCTGCTGGAAGTTACACATGGAAGGGAAGCTGGCGATCTAGCGACAAGAAGTTGACTTTGAAGGACAAGGAGGGATGCCCTTATACGATGAACAACATACGTCTGCTAGAGGAAGATTGGGTGTGGGATCGAAACTAAACTCGTAGAGAGGGTCAGTGTCGTAGAGAGAGTCGGTGGCGAAGGACGACAGCATTCCACTTTGTTTTCGACGAGGGGAAGACTGCAGAGCGAACACAGCAGGACGGGACGAGAAGATGAATGGTGAAGGTCTAAGAGAATCATTGCGGACACGAGGCAAGAGAATGATATGCTGGAAGCTGGAAAACGTCGAGACGAGGAGAGGGGAGAGGGAAAAATAGAGTGACGACGACAGCGACAACTTAAAGAATACATCTGAACATAAGATAAGGCTCTGCTACAGTACACCCTCCATTCAGCGCGAAACGTCTCGTCCTATCTTGGGGAGTTGAGATCTTCCGCTCTCACTGTCTCGCAGCTTCAATCCCTCCATGTTCAGCTCGCTCAGAGAATCCTGAGAAATTATATCAGGTGCGACTGGAAGTGATCTCAAGGAATTATGGTCGTGAAGGATCCGTGAACGCATGAGGAGCAAGGGTCATAGCAGACAAGACAGCATGCAATAGACGAGATGGAGCTGATGAAAGTTTGTGATGGGAGGAAGCGAAAGCTCCGTGAAAGTATGAGATGCTTGTCACCTGCATACTTGAATCTCTCCCGTAGGTGGAGGCGTCGAGCTGGCAGAATGAAGTTATCTCATTTAGAGGCACAATACACAACTAGACTGTTGGTTAACATAACCCGTCCTTACCTTGTCAGTCTGTGTCATGCTGCCGTCAACAGTCGAGTTTGTATCCATCTGCCACTCAGTCTCAACGCAGCGGCAACAAGACAGAAAGGAAAGTCGCACTTCTCTCTTGAGCCTTGGCCCTCCGAACAGCTTCATTGATGCCTACACGAGAGGAAATCATTCAGCTTCCGCCGGTTTGGTTGCAAGAAGGAGGGGTAGACGGGGGGGGGGCAAGATCAAACATGGAGGAAGGCATCACGAACGTGTTGGGACAGCACGAGCAGAGGAGGAGATGAGATGAGGAAACAGATGAGATGAAGAGAAGAACTCACTTGATCAGGAAAGGTCTTCTCAAACAGAAGGGTGATAACCCTCTCCTGGGACAAGAGCAGCTCCAAAACCTGCAGAAAGAAAATGACCAGCAGTTCTCAACCCTGCCCTCTCCTCCTTATACCCTGTCCCGCTCCTCTTTCTGGTCCTCCGTCTCATGCAGGGAGCTAGCGGTGTTGTGCTTCTGCTGAACTATCAGTAGCAGACAGGAAGGAGGCAGGGATGCCTCACCGTCTGTGCGATTTTGTCCAAGGACTCCATCTTGTGTCTTGTGATCTGAAGAGAGGTAAGAAGCTGCGGACAGTGCAGGATTCCTCAAGCCTGCTTCTTGACATCGGCAAGACAGTCACGAAGGAAACCTGAGGAGGAGAGGAGAAGGTCAGGAAGGAGAAGAGAGGAGGAGAGGCGTGGTCACTTTCAAGCTCTGTCCTAGACGCCAGCTCCTTCACATGCGCGGTTCGCACCTTGAGGAAGAAAGAAAGTCATGAAGCAGAAGATGTAAGGAGTGAACAAACAGGAAGATAAACGAGGAAACAGGGTAAGATGAGGTCTTGACAGGAGGGAGGGAGAAGGAAGAGGGAGGAGGA
>NW_005434623.1:142783-145099 GCF_000315625.1 Guillardia theta CCMP2712
CTGACTAGCCTCAGCCTTAACGTTCTTGATTCCATCTCAAGTAGCGTATGCGCAGTAGATGAATGATGTCATCACATTCACTACCTGGAGAGAAACGCAGGAGGTGAGGGTAGTCATGGCAATGAAGTAGCGTGATTCAACCGTATTCGCGAGAAAGGTCACAGTCTCTCTCTCGAGGATGAGGAACCTGATGGAGCCCACAAGTACTGAGCTCGACCCAGGGTGAAGCCAACCTCCCTTAGCCGGGCTCTCTCATCCTCTATCAGCTTCCTCATCCTCGAGATAGAGACTTTGACCTTCTCAATCTTCCATGGAGTCAGTCACAGGGGTATATCTCCTCTCTTCTTCCTCCTCTCCTCCTTTCTCTTCCCCCTCCCCCTCCCCCCCTTTCCTCCTCCTCTACCTGCGCATACGCCTCCTCCTCCATCTGCTTTGATTCCTGCGGCTGACCGAGGAAGTGAGTGAGGCTGATCGTCGACTCCTCGCCATGCTCACCTTGCTCCCATCCTCCGCCGGCGGGCGCTCCTCCTCCTGACTTCTCTGACGCTTGGAATGGTCGGTGGCGAGGAAGGCTCTGGAGGGGCAGGGGGGAGGGAGAAAGTCAGAAGAATCGGATACAGGGCCGATGGGAATCAGGATTGAAGGATGCAGAAAGGAGAAAACAAACGACAAACGAGACAACTGATATGAGGGGAGGCGGATGTAGCAAGACAGGAAACAGGATGAGTGAAAGCAGGCAAGAGGAAGAGCAAGATGGAGGAGAAGGAAACGGGAAAGGAGGGAGGGAGAGGGAGAGACGGGGGGAACAGGGGGGGGAGGAAGAAAGGGAAACGGAAAGGGTGTTGAGAGCAGAGAAAGCGTTCACAACGCGCAGTTGGAACAGAACAGGAGCATCAGAGGAGGATGTAGAGGAGAGGAGATAGAAGTAGACTTACCGCATTGAGACAGTAGCAGCGTCTTCACGATCCTGTGCAGAGCATAAGAGAGCGGGAGGGAGGGAGGGAGGGAGGGAGGGAGGGAAAGCTGAGACTAGGAGAAAGCAAGAAAGAAAGATGAGGAGTAGTGGGGTCAAGAGAAGCGAAATGAAAGAACCTTCTTGAGCTTGAGATTCTCCTTCTTGAGGGCGACCAACTGATGGAGGTGTCAGTGCAAAAGAATGATACTTAGCGAGGTTCATCACGATTGAAAGTTGACATCATCATTACAATCATCATCATCACCATCACCATCACCATCACCATCACCATCACCATCACCACAATCGTCGCTTCTCTTACCTGTGACTCCAGGTATCGGACATCATCCTCGTGTGAATGATACTCCGCCTGCCAAGACTGTCAGCACCCGGCAAGACATGCGAGGAAAGAGAAGAGGGAGAGAGGGAGAGAGGGAGAGAGAGAGAGAGAGAGAGGAGGAGAGAGGGAGAGGGGCCGGATAGTGGGGAGAGAGACAAGCAAGAAGGGGGTGGGAGGGGGAGGAAGAGGCTGGCCGTTGTTGCTGTGTTTGAGTGAAAGCGACAGGCGTGTGAGCATGTATGAGCATGTATGAGCATGTATTGATCTACCTGCAGCCTCGTTGACTCCTTGGTCAGCCTCTCGTTCTCGGCATCTGCAGGTAAGTTAACGTCAGACATTCACACTTGTGCGCTGCAAATGAAATCTCCCTGTCATTATGAGGTGGTGGTGGAAGAGGAGGAGGAGGAGGAGGAGGAGAAGGAGGAGGAGAAGGAGGAGGAGGAGGAGGAGGAGCAGCAGCAGCAGCACTATGACTTCCACTACCTGGACTTCCTCCTCCTTCCCCCCTCCATCCATCAAGTGCCACCAAAACTTTTCTTCCCCCACCCTCCCTCTTCCCCTCCTCCTCCTCCTCCTCCACTCCTCTCACTCCCTGTGCTTACCCAGTCGGATCGATTCTTCTTTGTAGTGCTCGAGCTCCCTTGCAAGTTTCGTGGCCTGTCAAGCATGCGGCACGTCAAGTCTTGATCTAGTTCTCTCCGTGCGATGGAGACTCGTAGCTCCTCTCCTCCTTTCTCTCGCTTGTGTCCTCCCTGCTCCCGTTTCTTCTCCTCTCTTCCAGTTCCTTCCTTCAACTTCTCCTTTCACTATCCCCCGTCTTGACTCCTTCCTCCTCGCCTCCTCCTGCGCAGCAACTGCCGCCGCCGTCTCCTCCTCTCTCACCCGTTCCAGCCATGACCGCGGTATCCCTCCGACTGCTTCATTGTTTTTCTTTCCTCCCGTCTTCTTCAGTTTGTCTTCCACCTGCACCAAATGCATCAGCCTCCCTCTTGCGCCTCCCCAGCACAGCTCATCCCCCCCC
>NW_005434623.1:145343-146805 GCF_000315625.1 Guillardia theta CCMP2712
GAGAGGAGAGGAGAGAGAGAGAGGAGTGGAGGAGGAGGGAGGAGGAGGAGGAGGAGGAGGAGGAGGAGGAGGAGAAGCAGAACCACTCTCTCAGCAAGCATAGCAAGCAATGAGAGAGCAGAGCGCTCATCAAACAGACAGATCAAGACCTGCTGTGAGCATCGAGAACACGACTTGTGCGGATAGGTCAGAGACATGAACAGAGAAGAGAAGAGGTCAAGGAGAGGAGTTTTTGATATGGGCAAAGGGGCAGCAGCCGCAGCAAGGGAAAGCGACGAAGGAGAGAGAGAGAAGAAAACTGAAGGATGAGGTGGCGCAAGCAATGAAACGCAATTACAAAACGATGAAGACAACGAAAGAAGGGTCAAAGACACAAGAAAAACAGCAGAGCGAGGTGATCTTTCATCTCAACTCATCTCATCTCATCTCATCTCATCTCATCTCATCTCATCTCATCTCATCTCATCTCATCTCATCTCATCTGTACATCATGTACCGTGGCATCCCGTTGTTTTCGTTGCCTCGCGAGGAGATCGCCTGCAGAATATTTCAAACCCCTTCCCCTTCCCCGTTCCCTTCCCCCTCTCAACTTCGTCTTCCTCGCTTCCCGTCTCCTCCCCCTTTGGCTCCCTCTAGCGCCTCCTCACCTTCTCCAGCAGCTCCTTCATCCTCTTAATCTGTGACTGGTACTGGACCTCCCTCCGGATGAAGGCCTGTCCAATGTTAGCTCCTCCTCTCCCCTCCCTTCCCTGTACTCCCTCTCCCTCTCTTCCCCTCCCTGCACTCCCTCCCTCCATTCTCCTCCTCCCTCAGCCCTTCCTGCCCCCTCCCCCTCTGCTTACTCCATCCCTTCCTTGCTCCTCACTGCACAGACCTGCTGCTGTTCTTTCCCCTCCGCAATCATTCTGTCATGCTCCACCGAGAGCTCCTGTAGCTTCGCCTCCGTCTGCTTCACCATGGCCTGCAGACTCTCCACCTCCATTGCTCCCAGCTGCGACTGCATCCCCTGATCCATCGCCACCTGACGTTTCCTGCTCCTGTCCTGCCTCGACCTGACGCCTCGTCAGCGGTGAGGGAGGAGCAGCGAAAAGAGCAGAGGGGAGAAGAGAGGTCGATGCATCTGCAGATAAAGAGCAGCAGAGCCTGGGTAGGAGAGAAGAAGAGAATATGAGAGTTGAGAGCAGGACAAGGAGGACGGGAGATCGTAGCAGAGTACGGGATGAACGGGAAATAGTCCAACCTGCCCTTCCTCCCGACCCTCGAAGGGGAAGGGGAGCCGACGTTGTTCTCCTCTGGCATGGAGGATCGAAGGCTGTCGGCCAACTCGCGGAGCTTCTGGAGGGACAGAGGAACGACCTGAGACGCGAGCAGAGATGAGAAGATGGAGAAAGGGGAGGAGGGAGAGGGAGGGGGGGAGAGGGGAGGAGGGAGGAGGGGAGGGAGGGAGGAGGGGAGGAGGGGA
>NW_005434623.1:146905-152508 GCF_000315625.1 Guillardia theta CCMP2712
GGGGGGGGGATAGGGGAGGGAGCGGACTACACTCAACGATGGGGTGCAGAAGGGCGGGAGAATGAAATGGGAAAAG
The DNA here is from genome assembly GCF_000315625.1 of Guillardia theta CCMP2712. NCBI lineage: Eukaryota > Cryptophyceae > Pyrenomonadales > Geminigeraceae > Guillardia > Guillardia theta. The sequence goes on from NW_005434623.1 coordinate 146,982, forward strand.
AAAAAGAGGAGCGAAGGTGGAAAGTAGACCAACGAGTGGAGAGGACAGAGAGGTTCAGGGAGAAGGAAGGAGGGAGGGGGAGGGCAGCAGGAAGTAGGAAGGAGCGGTAAGACCTCCTGGATCCCGTCGTCAGCATTCATCACTTTCCCGCTGGGGTTTGAACCCTTTGTGCCAGGACGAGACATGCTGCTAAGTTCGCTAGTTCCTGCTCTTCAAACTAGTTCCCGACTATCTCACTCACGGGGAAAGCATCGCCAAGACATCTGTCAATTATGCAGTTAACCAATTGAAACTAAGGTCATGAAAGCACAAAGATCATCGAGCAGTAATCATGACAACAACAAAGATTCGAAGTATTCCAATGAGGATTCAGACTTCCCTTGTCTGTATACTGCATCGATGTACGACTGACCTTTGTCAGATCGTCACAACCTGACCCCGTGATAACCTCCCACCCGCTATCATTTGCATCTTGACCTCAGATTCTTTCGTGTACCTTCTCCCTGCTTCTGCAATCGCCGCATACTCCTCTGATCCTGCTGATGTACCTCCTTTGACCTAATTCTGTTCATATCGCATGTTGTTGATGCTTTCACTTGGCCGAAGCTTTCGGGCATACCATCTTCCAATCAACCGCATCGTCTTCTTCTTTCCATCTCGCTCTCCCTCCCCCTCCTCTTGCTCTTGCTCTTGCTCTTGCTCTTGCTCCTCCTCGTCCTCGTCCTCTTCCTCTTCTTCTTCCTCTTCCTCCTCCTCCTTATCGGCTGTTGTGCCGGCCAGATGTTCATGATTTTCATTCTTTCATGCTCATTTCGCGCTTTCCGGCCGTTGCCGTTACTAAGTTATTCAGCCGTTTCAAAGTCGTTTCAGCCATTCCCCGGTGCGGCCTTGACTAAAAGCCTCACCGGGCCCGGGCCGGCTCGGGCGACGGTTAGTACTGATCTTTAACTTAACTTTGAGTAAACTTTAGAAAGAGCAGCCCGGGTAGCTGAGTGACGGGCCGGGCCGGGCCCGGCAGTGACTCAGCAAACTGGTGGAGCATTTCAAGCCTGCCTCAGGGACAGAGACAGCAAAAGACGCACGGGGAGGCATAGGATGGGAGGCTAGAGGACAAGTGACGTGGGAGCCATGGCGGCAGCGAGGCAGGCAGAGGCGGGGGAGCGGAGGAGGAGGAGGAGAGGGAGGAGATGAGGGATGGAATGAAACTTGTTTGATGAGGAAGGAGAGCGGGTTGAGAGACGCTGAGCTCCATGGCGATGGCTGTTTGGCTGTGCTGGGCGAGGAGAGAGGGAAGAGAGGTCCAGCTGTAGTCGTGTGTGAGCGAGGGAGGAGGAGGAGAGGGGTTGATGGGGAGGTTTGCAGGATGAAACTCCGTGTGCTCCTGCTGCTTTGCTTCCTGGTATCTGTCGTCCAGCCCTTCTACCTTCCCGGTTCCTCCCTGCTGAGCTGTCATGCGCCGCTAACGAGGGGGCAGGGGTCAGCCCGAGGACGTTCAAGGATGGCGAGCAGGTGAACATCAAAGTGCAGACGCTCTTCTCGAGGCAAGTAGAGGAGCATGCAGGATGCTGCTGCTGCTGCTGTTGCTGCTTGATCTCCTCCTCCTCCTCCTCCTCCTCCTCCTCCTCCTCCTCCTCCTCCTCCTCCTCCTCCTCCTCCTCCTCCTCCTCCTCCTCCTCGCCCTCTTCCTCGATTCTGCTGCTGCTGCTGCGCTCTTGGTTGCTCCGAGCCGAGTGAGATGGATCGCAGCGAGAGTCAGTTGCAATTCGACTACTACCAACTCCCCTTCTGCAAGCCCAAGAAGGTGTGGATAGAGCCCTTTGTGTCGCTGATGTTGATGTTGCCCTCCTTGTTGAGGGTTTTCCTATTGACATGTCTTGTCGCCTTCCTCCTGACTTTCCACATGATTTTCAAACTTAACTCTTCTCACTCCCCTTCTTACTCTCCTCCTTACTCCTCTTCTTACTCCTCTTCTTACCTCCCTTCTTCACTCACTTTCCAACGCCTCTGTTCGCTCCCCGTCTGACTGATACTGCCAAGATCGTGGATCTGCCTGAGAATCTCGGAGAGGCTGTGGCAGGAGAGAAAGCACACAACTCGATGTTCAAGGTCCCCCCTCTTGACCTGTTCGCTCCTAAACCAGTTGCACCAGGCTAAGATGAAGGTGAACGAATACTGCAGAACAGCATGCAGGTGAACTATGGGGGAGTGAGAGGATGGGGAAGTGAGAGGATGGGGAAGAGAGTGTGGCGGCAAAGGAGAGAGAGGGAAGGAGGGAGGATGGGAGGAGGGAGGGAGAGGGAGGGAAGAAGGCCGGCGCGAGAGGAAGATGAAGAGAGAGTGTGCAAGCATTCTGCGCGGATTGATAGTTCGCGCTCGCAGGAAGGAATATACTCCCGCACAGATGGAGGAATTTCAGGTGAGAGTGTCAGGTTGTGCTAGACAGAATGACGGTGGTTCCAAGGATTTCTCCATCCTCGATTACCGTGTGAACATGCGGCTGGACAACTTGCCTGTAGCAGAGATTGCCAAGTTCTACTATGAGGTGACGAGAGAAGGGAGAGGGGGGAAGAGAGAGGAGGGAGCAGGAGACTAAGTGGGACAGTGGGGCGGAGGGAGGGGGAGGAGGAGGAGGAGGAGGAGGTTGACGCGGGCCTAGGATCGTCCTGAAGAGACTCTCGAGACGTACAACCTTGGTGAGTTTGTTCTCAACCTCAAACTTCTCGATGTCCGCGAATGGATCTAGATGATGAAACCCATGGTTGCAATCTGACGTGTTTGTGCGTGTTGGCTGTTGCCTGGTTGTTGTTGGTGCTTCTTACACAAGTATGACATCTTGTCACGTATGAAGGATACCCTGTTGGCTCCAAGTTGCATGAAGAAGTTCACACCGACGAGGCCGTCACAGAGCACTATGGTCAGTTACAGTCACGTTTTGTGTGTTCCCTATCTTCGTCTCCTCCTGCTCTCCTTCTCCTTCTATCCCTTCCCTTCCCTTCCATTCCATTCCATTCAGTTCCCCTCCCCTCCCCTCCCCTCCCCTCCCCTCCCCTCCCTTTTGCTACTTTTCTTTCCCTCTTTTCCCTCCCTCTCTTCCTTCACTCCCTCTTGTCGCTCCCTCCCTCCCTCACTCACTCACTCACTCACTCCATCTTCCTCCTCCCTTCCTCCTCTCCTCCTGCCGACTCTCACGCTCAAACAGTGCTGAACAACCATCTGCGCTTCAAGATCCTGTACCACTCCATCTCCAAGGAGAAAGGCTTCAACAAGGCTGCACTTGACTCCAAGGGCGTCAGCGTCGACGACAACCTCATCGTCGGGTTCCACGTCCACCCTTACTCCATCTCGCACACCTACCAGGGAGACTGGAAGGAGTCTTGCGCCCCCAACTGCCCCCTCACCACCTGCCTTGGCGAGGGGATGTTTGCAGAGCACGCGCCGCAGAAGATCGAGCCCTCCAAAGGTCCGGGGGAGGGGGGGGAGAAGGGGAGGGGGGGGGTAGAAGAGGGAAAGAGAGTTGGGCGGGGAAGGGAAAGAGAGAAGGCGAAGCGGAATAATGGGTAAAGGAGGGAGGAGGAGGAGGCGGAGGAGGAGGAGGAGGAGGAAGAGGAGGAGGAGAAGAAGGAGGGCGCAAAATGAAATGTTTGCAGGTGGATCGGTGATCTGGACTTATGACATCGTGTGGGAAGAGAGTGAGGTAATGTTGAGCAAGAGCATGGAGGAAGAGGAAGGGATGTGCAGACGAGGAGAGGACATGGGAGAGAGGGGGCGGAGAGGAGGAGGAGAGAGGATAGGGAAAGCAGAGCAGAGGAGGGGAGAGCAAAAGGGAGGAGGAGAAGAGCTGAATCGCTGTGTCCTTCAGGTCATGTGGGCCTCTCGTTGGGACGTGTATCTCCGCATGACCGACGATCGCATCCACTGGTGGGCAAGGTGTTCCTCCTGCAGCAGCAGCTGACCTGACCCATCAGGTTCTCCATCATCAACTCGTTTGTTATCCTCCTCTTCCTCGCCGGCATCGTCGGGATGATCTTCTCGCGCGTGCTGAGGAATGACCTGAGCAGATACAACGATGAGCTTGAGGTTGCGACCCTCGCCCTCCCTACCTACCTACCTACCCTTCCTTCCACTCTCTTATCCTACTACCCTCCCTTCCACTCGCCTATCCTACTACCCTTCCTTCCACTCGCCTATCCTACTACCCTCCCTTCCACTCGCCTATCCTACTACCCTCCCTTCCACTCTCCTATCCTACTACCCTCCCTCCCTCTTTCCTGCCCCCCATCCCCTTCCACTCTCCTACTACCCTCCCTCCCTCCCTCCCCCTCTCCCTCCCTCTCCCCATCTCCCACACTCCTACTACCTTCCCTGCTTCTCTCCATCTCTCTCCCTCCTCCCTCCTACTACTCTCCCTCCTCCGCTCCTCTCTGCCCGCCCACCTCTTTCCTCTTCACTTCTTCTTGACTCTCCTATCACCTATCCATACTGTCTTGCTTTCCTTTTACTTCTTCCTATCCCTCCTACGTCCTCCCTTTCCTCCTGTCACTGTTCTCCCTTCCTTCCGTACCTTCCCTTCTTTCTCGCTCCCTCTCTCTCCATCCTCCCTCTCTCGCCCCCCCCCGTTTTCCTCTCCTACTCCCGTCTAGATCTTCTTCCTGTTCCTCCTCTCTTTGATCTTTCTGTCAGGGAACGGACAGCACAGCCCTGCGTGAAGAGAGTGGATGGAAGCTTCTGCATGGCGATATCTTCCGTGCTCCCCCCAACTCAACCCTCCTCTCTGTCTACGTTGCTACAGGAGTCCAGGTGATCAACTGCTGCTCCTCCCCCTCCTCCTTCCCATTTCCCGCTTGATTCGCCATCGCCGGCATCCTTCTCCTCCTCCTCCTCCTCCTCGTTGCTCTCTTCTTGAGTCATCACCAACTTTACTAACGTGTCCTCTGTCCTTCACTTTTCCTCCCTCTATCCCTCCGACTGCTTCTCCTCCCCCTCCCTTGCCGCTCCCTCCTTAATCCCTTCTTCCCTCCTTCCTTTCCTCCTCCTCCTCTTCTCTTTCCCACAGCTTCTCATCATGGCCTTCATCACTCTCGTCCTGGCTGCACTTGGCTTTCTCTCCCCGGCTCACAGGTATGCCAACTGCCATCCTCCTCCTCCGCTTTCTCCTCCTCCTCCTCCCTCTCCTCCTCCTCCCTCCTCCTCCTCCTCCTCTTTCTTCCTAACCCCACCCTCTCACCTTTCCTCCTCCTCCTCCTCTTCAACCTCGTCTTCCTTCCTTTCCCCTCTACTCCTTTTCAAGCGCCGCCTCCTCCTCCTCCTCCTCCTATCGACAAATCCACAATGCACTATGATCTCCGACCGCAAAACAATACCGAGAGAGTGACTTGCAACTCTCACTTTCACATCCCTCTCTCTGGGTTATGAGGATTCATCTAAGGAATCAAGGTTGGTGGTAGGAGATCCGTGCGAGACTACGTGTCCTACAATGTCGAGAGAGGTCGATGGGTCTCTCCAAGTGTTTCCCTCCTTCCATACCCTT
>NW_005434623.1:153005-182089 GCF_000315625.1 Guillardia theta CCMP2712
TCCTCTCCGCCTCTCCTCTCCGCCTCTCCTCTCCTCCTCTCCTCTCCTCCTCTCCTCGTCCTCCTCCTTCCTCCCTTTTCGCCTCCTTCCTCCTCTCCTCCCCTCTCCCCCTGAGTCCTCTCCTCCTCCTCTCCTCCTCCTGAGTGAGCAGCTCTCCGTCGGTCCTCATCTCACTCGCTACCCTGGTTGACCACGTTCTCGCCCTCGACTTCTCCTCTCCCTCACTCGCTCCCCCCGTCCCGATGACGGTCCTGGAAGGTTGGGTTCCTCTCCTGCTTCTTCTTCATCGTCAAGATCTACTCATCCGTCAAGATCGACTAGACGCGCTGCGAGATTGACAAGCAGTCGTCACGCCCTCCCGTTCAAGTCATCTCTACCGTAAGTTGGGCTGCTGGACTCGCGGCTCTCAGTCTGGGCCTGTCAGTTGCCCAGACTTACAGTGTACGAGTCCGATAGTCTGAGCCACCGTTGGGGCACAGTCGGATGCGGCTGGGGGACCGGGCCCCGGTCCGATCTGACGGTCGGCCGCGCGGCGCATACACCCGGCGGCTCCGTCACGGCCGGCTCAGCCGGGGCCAGGCTGGTGACGGTCCAATCGCCGGGGGAACTTGAACAATGCCGACTCAGTGACTAGACTTGGTTCGGCAGTACGCCGGGTAATTTGACGGTTCAGTAGTCACTATATAGGATAAAGTACTACTCACACGGTCGTGACTAGTGGTCGCATGGGCCAGCCGAACCAAGACGACCCTTACGCGTTTCAAGCCTCGGCGGCAATGTAGTACACTGTGATCAAGCCTGAAGGCAAGAGACCTTCCTAGCCGTCTTGCTCAGTAAGGTCTGGCGAGGCCCCGGGGCCCGGAGCCTGGGGTCCGACACGGTGAGCCTGCCACTGACTCCCGAGTCCGGGCAGCGGCCCGGTGGCCCGCCCGTGACCGCAAGTTCCCAGGAGGCGGACTCCAACTCAGTTGTGACTCCGGCGGCGCCGATCCGGGCCTCCCGAGTCCCGTGACTGGCCGCGGCGGCTTCTGACGTAGGCTCGGACCGTGACTCAGTGAGCCGGACGACGCCGTGATCGCCGCGGCCGGGGCCCGGCCCGTCACTGGCACACTGTCACAGTGTTGTACCGTGGGGACTCAGTGGCAGGCCGGCCCGGAAACCGATCCGGGCGCCCCGCGGCCCGGCCCCGGCGGTCGCCCGGGGATGAAACCTGAATATAGTCCGATGAGTCAGCCCGACCTGGGGCCCGCGGCCCTCCGGAGACCACGTACTCCAGAGGGCCGCCGGGCCGAGACTCTCAGAGGTTCCGAGGGGCCCGATCTTTACTCAAGTTACTAAGTTAAGTTAAAAATCAGTACGAGGTACGAGGGGCCCGGGGTCGGACTCAAGTTGCCAGTCACAGAGTCCCGGCACGGTCACCGGGTCACGGTTAGGACCCTGCCAAGGCCCGGCCGAAGCTTTACTCAAAGTTAACTTAAAAATCAGGTTAGTACTTGAAGCTGTGACGTTGGGTGACCGACCTTGAGGTCATGAGCCTTGTCACGGTCATACCACCCCTACCAACCACCAAAAGATCAGGGTAGTAGGGGGCCGTTGGCACTTGCTTGCAACGACTGGCCACCCCCACCCCAGTCTTCTCCCTTTCAAGTACCCCACCTGAGACAGTATATCCATTCTTGGAGGTGCCGCAGTGCATCTGATCTTGTGAGCCGCTGTCTCCGTTGAGCCACCCCTACCCCCTCCCACAACTAGAATGGTCCCTTTAGCCACCCCTACCAACCCCTATCACGGGGGTCAACTTTTAGTAAACTGAGTCATCAACAGTACCCTTCCCTTCTCCTGTTGCAGAAGGGGTCCTCGACCCTTCCATGACCTCGTCGCTGACGATCAGCAAGTATAGCTACACTTCCTAGTACTCCCCAGGTCCTTGAAAGGTCTTATGACTTATATTGCTTGCTAGGTCCTTTGACCGAACTATCTGTAGGCGCCTAGGGGTTACTATGGTTCATTTTTTGGTCCGTGGTCCTAGCAATGCTAAGAGAAGAAAAGGTGTTTTGTCCTATGTCCCTAGGTCCTCTCTCAGTACTGCTGTGTGAAAATAGTTTTTAGATTTGAATTTCCAGGGGCCTATGATCATCGATGACGCTCACCCTCTTTTGTCATCGATCATACCAGGGGGTGGGGTATTGAGAGGAATCTTAAGGGGTAGGGGTACAAATTGTACCTAGCAGGGAATAAAAAGCCTTGGTGCTATGATGGGGTGGGGTGCATCAAGATTTGAAAGGGGTGGGTCGTCACCCTCAGACATGAGTGTAGGTTTGGTACGTGGCCTTCAGGGGTAGTCATTCCTACGAACTCAAGAATGGCCGGACTGCGGTAAAGTTGTGTCACTACCGGTACTTGAACTGGGTATCGGGGGGTGGTCTTGTGGGCGGGACTATCTATTTCCTTCTGCGCAATCTTTCCGGTCAAGCATATTTGTTTTCAGAATCTGCGTTTAATTTTCAAATATGCTCTATGTTTTTTTTGAATATTTCAAAGATGGCCCATAAGAGAGCGAAAAACTTTTGTAGCTGCTTCACCGAAACATTTGAAACAACCCCCTGGACAAAACAGATGATAGATCATGTATTGAAAATGGATACGACCACCAGCAAGCAAGATGTGCTACGAAGAATGGGGTAGGGGTAGTATTGATATGGTGAAGGTAGGGTGGTGTTATGGAGCATCCTGGGGTAGGGTGCTGGGGTTGCAAACTCTGTCCATAAAGCTTGTGGGGACGGGAGCGTAGAGCAGAGCAAAGCGAAATGTCCACGGAGCAATCAGCGTACGCTGAGGTGGCGTATAGCATTCCGACAAATGCTGAAGGCGATTCTAAAAACCAACCACAAGAATTTGTCGTTCGAGACAAAGTTCAACAGCGAACAGCGTAAGTCTCCTCTTGATCGCGATTCCCCTGCAATTCTCTATCCACAAATCACCTTTTGCTCCCAAACAGTGAGCAGTTGCTTTACCAAAAAATGCTGACACCAGACATTACAGGATATCTTCTGCATCAGGAGCGAACTCATTTGCATATCAATCTATTAGGGTCAAACCAGCGACCATCGCATGGAAAGATCTCACCTACGACGTCAAGCTCACCCGCTCAAACCCTCAGACCGGAAAGAAAGAAACTATAGACAAGCGCATCCTCGACGGCCTCTCCGGCATCGTCCGGCCCGGGGAGATGCTCGCCATCTGCGGGCCCTCGGGAGGCGGCAAGACCACCCTGCTCGACGCCATCGCCGGGAGGATCGACCCCCACCGCAAGGGCAGGAAGTTCACCGGCGACGTGCTGGTGAACGGGAAGCCCAGAGACGAGACGTTCAGCATGGTGGCGTCGTACGTGCAGCAGGAGCATGCGCTGCAGACGCCCTTCACGGTCAGAGAGACGATGCGATACGCGGCCGACCTTCTCATCCCGCACGCGGAGAGCACGCAGGCAGAGAGGAGAGCAAGAGCAGACAATGTGACGCATGTGCTGGGGCTGGACTCATGCAGCAACACCATCGTAGGAGACGTGTTCCGCAAGGGGCTGAGCGGAGGGCAGCTCCGCCGCCTGTCGATTGCGGTGGAGCTGGTGCGGAACCCCTCCATCCTCCTGCTGGACGAGCCGACGTCAGGCCTCGACTCGGCGGCGGCAGAGAACATCATGAAACACTTGTCGCACCTGGCCAAGACTGGCACCACCATTATTTGCACTATCCACCAGCCTCCGTCAGAGGTGTGGGCGAACTTCGACAAGTTCCTCCTGCTGTCTAGGGGCAAGTGCCTCTACTTCGGGGCGGCAAACAACGCGGTGGACTACTTCGAGAGGATGGAGTATCCGTGCCCGGGGCAGTCGAACCCGGCAGACTTCTTCCTGAGGCTGGCCAACACGGACTTCGAGGGTCACGCGGACATCGAGGCGCTTGCAAAAGGCTTCAAAACTCAGCCTGAAGGCATGGCTTTGTCCTCTGCGCTTAGCAAGCCGATCGATCATGACGTTCATATCAGCAAGCACAGGAATGGCTTCATGACGCAGCTCCTGATCTTGTCTCATCGCGCCTTCTTCAACAACGCGCGTAACCCGGGTATCTTCCTCGTCCGACTCATCATGTACATTCTTCTTTGCCTCATGATCGGTTTCATGTTCTGGGACCTCGGCACAGGCCCCACGGACATCAACAGCCGTGTCAGCTTGCTCTTCTTTGTCGCGGCTTTCCTGGTGTTCATGTCGGTGGCGGTGCTGCCCTTCTTCATCGTGGAGCGAGCTGTGTTCCTACGCGAGCGAGCCAACGGCTGGTACATGGTGCCGGCCTACGTGCTGGCTTCGTTCCTCATGTCGTTGCCGGGGTTGTTCATCATCGCATTGGTCAGCTCAATCCTTGTTGTGTTTCCTGCCGGTCTCAATAACTTCGGGGTGTTTCTGCTCGACCTCTTCCTATCTCTCGTCACCGCGGAGGCGTTCATGTGTGTCATAGCATCGGTGGTACCTCACTACATCATCGGGATCGCGCTGGGAGCAGCGGTGTACGGCTTCTTCATGTTGTGCGAGGGCTTCATGAAGATCAAGGACGACATCCCAGATTGGTTCATCTGGGGGTACTACATTGCGTTCCATTCATACTCTTTCAGAGCGTTCATGGTGAACGAGTTCGACTCTATTCCCACGTTTACGAGCCCTCAATTCCCAGACGGCAAGTCAGTGCTAGCCTTTTACAATATGAACGACAAGCCCGTATGGAAGGACCTGCTCGTAGTTGGATCGTATGCCATCGCCCTCCAGATCATATTCGGGACTATCCTGCAGGTGTTCCACAAGGGCAAGCGGTAAACAAAATTCTTCACTGATGTCTCTTATATCGATTTTCAAAGTTTTTCTCATGTTCCAATTGTGTGTTTCAAGTAAACGAGTTAATGTATGCAAGGCTGAATCCTCGTTTCAATGATTCTGGTTTTACCCCCCCCCCTATCGTGAGGACTGCGGTCGTCGCGACTTCAGTATCTATGCATTTCTGTCATTGTGAATGTAAAGCATCTAGATGATGGGCAGATAATTTCAACGATGACAATTGCAGAACTGAATTGATTTTTCAATCCCATGGCAGATCTGAAGCCTGTCCGGCTCTACTTGTATATTGAGAAGAGCGATCAGCCATGCGCAGGAATGTATAAGAGGAGGTGTACATATCCACCTGGGCAGAAAATGTGGAGCAAATCAACAGCCCGTCCATCCAGGTGTGTGTGGGAAGAGCACAGGCAGGAGGCAGACTGAACAAGCTTTCTCTGTTCTCCATCAGAGCACAGGTAAAGGATTATTGCGTGCAGAAAAGTCTTATAAGGCATACACATCTATTAGTAATAGTGTCACAAACTAAACTGTCAGTCAAGCAAGCGGCTGCTGAAGCTGCATGATCAAAATCGATTGAAATCTTACAAGGGGCCAACCAGCGGCTGCGACAAACTTTGCTGTTTCACTTGTCCGAAAGGGAGCAGCACAACCTACAAGACTCTCCCCCCGCTCACCGCTTGCCCTTGTGGAACACCTGCAGGATCGTTCCAAACACGATCTGGAGGGCGATAGCCCAGCCCCCGACAACAAGCAGATCCTTCCAGATCGGGTGATCCTCCATGTTGTAGAAGGCAAGAACCTCCCTGCCATTGTGAAACTGAGGGCTGTCAAAGTACTGAATGCCTTCAAACTCGTTCACCATGAACGCTCTGAAAGAGTACGTGTGGAAGGCCATGTAGTACCCCCAGATGAACCAATCTGGGATGTCGTTCTTTACCTTCATGAAGCCCTCGCACAACATGAAGAAGCCGTACACCGCTGCCCCCAGCGCGATCCCGATGATGTAGTGAGGTACCACCGATGCTATGACACACATGAACGCCTCCGCGGTGACGAGAGATAGGAAGAGGTCGAGCAGAAACACCCCGAAGTTATTGAGACCGGCAGGAAACACAACAAGCACAGTGCTTGCAAGCGAGATGATGAAGAGCCCCGGCAACGACATGAGGAACGAAGCCAGCACGTAGGCCGGCACCATGTACCAGCCGTTGGCTCGCTCGCGTAGGAACACAGCTCGCTCCACGATGAAGAAGGGCAGCACCGCCACCGACATGAACACCAGGAAAGCCGCGACAAAGAAGAGGAGAGCAACACGGCTGTTGATGTCCGTGGGGCCTGTGCCGAGGTCCCAGAACATGAAGCCCATCAGCAGGCACAGCATGATGTACATGACGAGTCGGACGAGGAAGATACCCGGGTTACGCGCGTTGTTGAAGAAGGCGCGATGAGACAAGATCAGGAGCTGCGTCATGAAGCCATTCCTGTGACTGATGGGACTGATTTCATGCTCGATCGGTCGAGCAAGAGCGGAAGTCAGCGACATGCCCTCAGGCTGAGTTTTGAAGCCTTTTGCAAGCGCCTCGATGTCCGCGTGACCCTCGAAGTCCGTGTTGGCCAGCCTCAGGAAGAAGTCTGCCGGGTTCGACTGCCCCGGGCACGGATACTCCATCCTCTCGAAGTAGTCCACCGCGTTGTTTGCCGCCCCGAAGTAGAGGCACTTGCCCCTAGACAGCAGGAGGAACTTGTCGAAGTTCGCCCACACCTCTGACGGAGGCTGGTGGATAGTGCAAATAATGGTGGTGCCAGTCTTGGCCAGGTGCGACAAGTGTTTCATGATGTTCTCTGCCGCCGCCGAGTCGAGGCCTGACGTCGGCTCGTCCAGCAGTAGGATGGAGGGGTTCCGCACCAGCTCCACCGCAATCGACAGGCGGCGGAGCTGCCCTCCGCTCAGCCCCTTGCGGAACACGTCTCCTACGATGGTGTTGCTGCATGAGTCCAGCCCCAGCACATGCGTCACATTGTCTGCTCTTGCTCTCCTCCGGACGATGCCGGAGAGGCCGTCGAGGATGCGCTTGTCTATAGTTTCATTCTTTCCGGTCTGAGGGTTTGAGCGGGTGAGCTTGACGTCGTAGGTGAGATCTTTCCATGCGATGGTCGCTGGTTTGATTCGCAGAGACTGATAGGCCAGTGAGTTGGCAGAGGATGTGGCATGCTTGCTGTCAGATAGATGCGTCAGTCCTGGCATTTACTTGCTACACAAGAGTACTCACAGGATGTGGGCACGAGACTGCTGGTCGTTGGAGAGGGTGACCACTGCTGGCTCGCTGGAGGAGACGATTGCTTCTACAGGGCTGCTCTCCATCATCACAGGGATGCTGTAGCTGTCCTCCTCGCGCTGCTCCGCCATAGTCTCAGTCTCTCCACGTTTCCTCCCCTCCCTCGTTGCAATATGAGCGGGCACTAAGCAAGTCGTAACCCTACCCGCTTGTCCGAATGAACCCCTACCTATCCCGAAATTGATGTGTACTCCCCTACCCCCAAGAATCAGCTTGTTGTCTGGTCAAGAAGGTTTCTTAGAAACTACCCCTACCCTCTCATAATCATTTTGCTACCCTACCCAGTTTTTTCGTGTCATGAAGAGAGATGATGAGAGATGATCTTGTGCCATAGGTCATACTACTTCCTTCCTAGGACCCCCTAACACTTTCCTAGCACCAAAGTAAATGCCAAAGATCGGACCGGGGGGCATGCCATGTACGGAACTTAGGGGAATAGGACCTAGGCATAGGTCCTGTATTTCCTTGCCAAGTTGCTAGGACCATTACTCAAAGTTAATTTAGTAAGTGTCTGACAGATGCCGGACACGAGCATAAGGTCTTGTCCGGCAGGGAAGGCAAAGTTGAGTAAATATTTTGTCCTGCATCTTCAATGAATGTCAGCAGGGCATGATTTCACCAGGGTAGTACTTGAAGTATTTAGTAGGGGTTAGCAAACCAATTAGTCTATTAGTTTTACTCAACTTTGGAACCTCTAATTGCTCCTACCCCCTTGCCCTGCACTGTCCGATCTTATAAAAATGTGTGGCCCCACCACCCCACCCCCTTCCACAAACAGCTTCGCGCCATTCATGGCTTCTTCACACACATGCTTGTTTGGCAATCAATGCAAGGTACATGATGAAAGCATTCGATTGTATCAATGCTGAAGATGCAAGCCTGATGTGCCATCATCTTTGCGTGAATGAATATGTTGATTCGGAAGGATACACCAGCTGTGAGTGTGAGCAACGTGGGAAAACAGCCCTTCCATCAATTCCTCAAGATGCACTTGCTTGCAAGAAGTCATGTAGAAGGATCTAATCATGGCACAGAGTGGATGATGATGATGATGATGATGATGATGTGATTTTGATGATGGTGAGGAGGTGGTGGTGGTGGAGCACGAGCTGGAGCACATGCAACAGGACGAGGACGAGGACGAGGACGAGGACGAGGACGAGGACCGTACGGAGAAGAAGGGTGCCTTTGGGGAATGTGAAGAAGAAGAGCAAGATGTAAGGGGGCAGATAGAATCAGTAAGTGGAATCTGTAAGAGATTGGATGGGAAAGAGATTGGATCTGTAAGAGATTGGTCAACCCGAAGACCTCCTCTTGGAGTTCTGTAAGCCAACTGATTACTTTGCTGTGTGAGATGAGAGCATGTTGCTTGTCAGCTTCGGAGTTGAGCACGAAATCGCAGTCCAACCCCTGAGAAGATCAAGAGTTGCTGGCAAGACGGGGGTTGGTTTCTTTGTACGTGAGGAAATGCTCGCACCAGCAAATGTCTTCGTTGCTGATAATGAAGCAAAAAGCTACTTGAAGTTTCAGTCAAACATGTCTCTAAGGTCTGGCGTCAGGCATGTTTACAGAAGGAACAACCACTCAAAGACTTTCGGTGGAAGATTGATACAACCATATATTGGAGTCCTACAAAGGTCTTCATAGATGAGGCGGCAGTAGGTGTCACGAAACTTAGCTCGGGAAAGGATGCAAATCCGTTGACGGAAGAGAATTACATAGGCATAAGAAGATAGGATCGTGGGCAGCCTGACATATGTCACATTGAGTTGGGATGTCATCTGTAGATCCTTGAATACGGTTCAGATCCTGCTGCATGCAACCCATCTGATGGCAAGATGATCATATGTTTGTTTGTGTTCCGAGCCTGGAGGATTTGAAACGCAACATTGCAGAAAACAACGATTCAGTCGCAGGCATGCTGAAGGAGATTCCGGAGATAGGGCAACATGCGACAGAACACCAGGAACAGGAAGAGGAACCTGACCTCGGAGACGTAAAAGCTGGCGCACTGCTGAATCGGAGCACTGTACAGTGTGTCAATGACGATCGAGCTGGCGTTCGTCACACTGTGACTCAGACTGATCAAGCTGATCTGAAAACGATTCGAATTTCTGGTGAAGCGAAATGTTTCAACAATGCATGGAATCTGTATCACACTGGCAAACATGCCAAAGGGATACCTCCTTCGGAGAAACTGCAACGAGCAAATTTTAACAGAGCATGAAGCAAATAGTTTGCAGGCATAGCTTATCTCATGAAGTGCTTTGACCAATTCATCCGGCGAAGTGTAATGGAACTGAATTCCTTCTTTGATAGTCGGTGAGAATCTTTGATGTTTCAATGCCGAGATGAAACATTCAAGAAATATCCAAAGGATTTCATCTCGTGGCTCAATCAGAGAGAAGGGGCAGAGAGCTCAAGTGATAGGAGTGGGCAGTTTGCACAGGCAACGTACTTCAAGAAAATGCGAAAGAAAGAAGCACCGCGACTAGATGAGATCAGGTGGTCGTTCGAAATGCGAATGATAACGAGACTGATGGCTTAGATTTTGCCTGTAATTGGATGGTTTAAGGTTTGTAAAACATATAATTCATTGTCAAGTGACAGTGAGTGATATCATAAGTTGTAATAAACACAAGTTGCTCTGGTAAATCTTGTGAAACCTCGTTAGACGTTGCTCAGTTCTGGGTCAAGCAGCGAGATGGAGCTCAGAAATTTGGCTGAGTGTTTTTGAGTCTTGGACCTCTGAGGCGGGTGTGGGTAGGGAGGGAGGGTGGGTGAGGTCCTAAACTGGTCTTTGGGTGGGGTAGGGGTCATATTCGGAAGAAGTTTATGTGAATGAGCACTAAACCTCTCAAAAAACTACAAAAGTGTATATATTTGTCCGGACTATATCTTACACCTCTAAGGGTGTTGTTAAGTTAGTGGCCAGGCCCGGCCCGGGCCCTCAGGCCGCATTATCATCCACACGAGAGTCGGCGGCGGTCACGGTGGGCCGCGCCCCCGCCGGGGCCGGGCCGTCGGATCGGACTGACGGTCTGATCCCCGGGCCCCGGCCCGGGCCACCCGGGCCGCGCGGCCGGGCCGAGTACGGTCCGATCATCCGGCGCCCCCGGGGCCCGGGGTCGGCCGGGCAGTGGCCCGGCCGACCCCAGTACATTCAATGATCGGATTGGCCCACTGCCAGGCTGCCCGGCGCCGCCGTCAAGTTGGGCCAGTTGGTTCTGAGAGGCGAGTCAGCGTCCGTAGTATGCTTTCAAGGCCCGGCCCGGGTGGTGATCATCCGATGATCGGATTGCCAGGGGAAATGGGGGTACTGACTCTGTGAGCGGATATCGAGCGGAGGCTGTACTAGATTACGCCCGGGGTGAGGTCACCGGCCCGGCGGGCAGTGCCACGGCAGTGACGGTGGCCGCGGCCGGCCGCGGCCGGGGCCGCATCATCCGATGATCAAACAGCGAGCAACGGAAGTTGTTTTGTATCCAACTGGCGTTGAACCTTGAACGCCGTTTCAGATCTGAGAGCCTGGAGACTCCGTAATATGATCATAGGCAAGTCATAGCAGGACACTGG
This sequence comes from Guillardia theta CCMP2712, assembly GCF_000315625.1. NCBI lineage: Eukaryota > Cryptophyceae > Pyrenomonadales > Geminigeraceae > Guillardia > Guillardia theta. Next base: position 163,794 of record NW_005434623.1, read on the forward strand.
CGAGTCAGGACCAGGTCCTAGTACGGTGACGGTGAGACGGCGAGTCACATTGCGGCCGACCTCAGTTTCAGCACCTCAACGGGCCGCCGGCCCGGTTAGCCTCAGTCGATGTGGCTCTGTGCACAAGCTCACAGAAAGGACAGCAACAGCTACAATAGGGATGACCGTACGTAGGAGGATCACGAAGAAGAGAGCAAGAACAGGCTAGGACCCATGGATGCGGCAGCAGGTGATAAGCGAGTCAGCTCATATCAGTCTACGACAGGACAGCAAGTGACAGGAACTTCCGAATAACGGTTCGATCAGAGAAGACAGTACTATCATGACTATTCTTCAGGAGGTCCTACGATGAAGGCACGAAACCACCTCTCAGCAGGTTGCAGACACACACAGGTTCCGTCAAGGCCAAGGGAGCAACTGTGTCAACTTGACTCGACCGTCAGGAAGCCGCGATGGATGATTCTCTCAGGCTCAGGGAGCCTCTAGGCTCAGGGAGCCTCTAGGCTCAGGGAGCCTCTAGGCTCAGGGAGCCTCTAGGCTCAGGGAGCCTCCAGGCTCAGTGGGGAGGCTAGGGCGTGACTCGGACCGGTCGAAGGACCATACGTTGCAGGAAAGGCCCGGAAAGGCCGAGAATGAGGTGAAGGGTCCCTGTGAGACTGGATTGCTTGAAGTAAACCAGCTTGTACATCTGTACCAATCTCTTATCACCTCTGTTACTTCTATGAACTTCGGAATCCTGATATTATTCCTGCGCGGCCAGGTCTGTTGAGTAAACATCGAGAGAGCATCAGCTACAGCATGGCGGCGGCAACATTGCTAACTTTGCTGGCCCGCATGCTGTGGGTCGCTCAAGAAGCTACTCATGGCACAGTAAGCCTAGAATCAAGAGGATCGCACCTCTGTCTTTCTTCCAGTCTCACTGGTACAGTAAACATGATGCCGCCGCTTGCGAAGCTCCGTGGTGGTGGCCCTTTGGACGGTGATCACATTTTAGGGGATGAACTACCTGCAGGGATTTCCAAGCGGAAGGCATTGAAGATCAGCCTGCAACGCATTTGCGCGAGGTTGATGGTCAGCACAGATGACAGGGAGAAAACCAAGCTCCGGGCTGAGGAGATGAGGATCAACGACGAACTAGAGCTAGAGCGTATGCGAGTCGAACAAAGGCAACAAAGGAAGAAGATCAGAACCAGCAAGGATAAGGAGGAGAAAGCCGAGCTGCGGGCTGAGGAGAAGTCAATGAAAGCCGAGCTGCAGGCCCAGGAGAAGTCAATGGAAGCCAAGCTCGAGATCGCGAGACAGAGGCTGGATCTAGAACAGCTACGGGCGAGGATTACCGCCAGCAAGGATGAGCAGGAGAAAGCCGAGCTGCAGGCTAAACTGATTCGAAGTGAGGATCAGTTGCAAAAGCTTATACTACTCAACTTGGGGTATGTGGATGACTCACCGTATCTTGTCTACGATCAAAGTAAGCAGTCAAGAGATTTGCTTGATTTTGTGTGACGAATCGTTTTGAACAGGGAGGGATCAAGATTTTGAGTTTCTCGCTGTGCTGTGGAATACCTCTTGCTCGGGAAGCATCGATGCCAATCAAACCACTGTTCGTTTGCCGGAAGGAGCAAAACTGCTTGGTGGGAACGAGCTTTTGATACGTGAGTGCTATCGTGATGTCAAGGATATCATTGCGATGAACTTTGGTTTGGACCCGAAAACATTGAAACCAAGAGAAAATCGCACATCTTTTGAAACAATGATCATTACGGGCAACCCAGGGATTGGAAAGTCTTGTTTTGCTCTTTATTTGCTCCTGTATATACTTCAGACAGGAGAGAGCGTCTACTATCAACGCGGAGACGATCACTTTCATTTCAAGGAAGGCACTTGGTTTCGTGTGAAGAATGCAGCTATATGCCGAGAATCAATTTTGTTCAAACACGGAGGTTGGTATCTGTGCGACCTTAACGCGGAGGTGTCAACGTATTTTTGTGCTCGATGTACCAAGAACATCATCGTCTCCTCTCCCAAACTACGTGTTTTCAAACAATTGTTGAAGGAAGGCACAGCCAAACGGTTCTTCATGCCGGTGTGGACCGACGAGGAGATGGCTATCTTTCAAGAGCTGCACAAGACACGCTTAGATGCTGCAGTGGCAAAACAAACTATCGAGACTTGGGGAAACATCCCCAGAATGCTTTTAGAGAGTTCAAAGTCCAGTTTGATTCAGGAGGTTCATAAAATCACTAGCATTGAAGATTTTGATAACAAGATCAGAGTTGTGTATGATCAAGATTTCGATCTCCCTTCGAAGCTTGTACACCTTGTTCCAAGCCCAACATATGATTCCGTGAAGGCTCAGATCTGCTCAGAATATGCAAAGGCTTCGATTTCCAAGTGGATAATGAATCGCGATCGCAATATGGCCTTAAAAGTTGCCTTCAGCGCGAATAGTGATCGCGTTCTTTCAAATTGGATGCTGTTTGAATTTATTTCGCACCTCGTTCTCAGGCAAGAAGGGAAAAGAAAGGCAAGGAGGTTGGGGGAAGGGCATGATGACGGCACTCTGACTGAGATTGAAATGAAGAGAAGTGAATTTGTGGGATTCTGGGGAGGACCTGAAAGTTTGAATTGCCGTCTACAGAATAGGACGTACTACAAGCCTTTATCCAAGACTTTCCCATGCGTGGATGCGTTGATGTTGTCCGAGAAACCAGAAGAGGTGTATCTATTCCAGATAACAACGGCTCAGCAGCATCCCGTGCTTTATACACCATTGTATGACATTCTTGCCAACATTACTGTGTTGAACAAAGTCAGGAAAGCGAATTTGATCTTTGTCCTCCCAGAAGTTCAAGCCGCATGCACAAACCTTGTCAATCGAGACAGAGCCGAGAAAACAACGAGGGGGTTTGGAAGACCTTGGGATTGAGTTGGTGCAAAGTGTGATGTTTCTGTCTGAGGAAGATGCACGGGAGTGTGTGGGAGGCCAACATTTCTCGCTGGAAGAATAAGCCCCACCAGCTCATAAAAATCAATGAAACTCTTCTCAACTTGTTTCCTTGTAGGCCTTATCTTTCAACGATTAGCAGCCTTGCAGGTTTCAATGAGTGTAGATCTCTTTCAGTCGCGATCTTCTACTTCAGTCATCCATCCGTCCCGACAGCCCTGAATTCGACTCGAGGGTGACTGGCAGCATTTTAGCTTCCGCCAAGAGTTGCTTCATGACATCTTTCAATGGTTGCATTCCTGTCTTCAAAGCGTGCTGGACACGAAGCCTGCATGGAGCGTCTAGCATGACAGGGAGGAGGGAGGAGGGAGGAGGGAGGAGGGGGGAGGGGGGAGGGAGGAGGGAGGAGGGAGGAGGGAGGAGGCGGATTTCAGTCTTCTCAGAGTTTCTCAGGGTGGTACAGGGATTCTCTCTTTGTTGGGTGTCTCAGCGACTGGTCGATATGTGCGCCTGGAGGCTTTGGAGGCAGAGGGCATGGTAGAGGAGAGAATCTTGTCCCTACTCGAGGTCTGCCCTGTCAACAGCGTCTCCCTCCTCTGATCATGGTGGGCAGATGGCAGTCTTCAGCTCTGTGCGGTGGAATTGTTCCCGTCACTGTCCTCCTCAGTTTGGCTCTTGTCCTCCAACGGATCCCGTCCTCGGGCAGTGCGTGTGCAAGCCCAACAGGATCGGCATCGACTGCTCGACTCACCTCCTGACGGACCATCTTTTTCTACCTCCCTATCGACATCCGCAGGACAGTGAGGATCAAGTCAACTTCAGCTGGTTGCCAACGGCCCGTCCCTGATCATCTTTGACACCCCTTCTGTGTCAGGCTGAAAGCATCAGCATGGGACCACCAGGAGCTCGAGGGAGCTCTGAGGGAGGTCGCAGCCTCTCAGGTGCCGTGAGACTCTCAGTTGCCTGCGACCTTAACCCCTCGCCTGCTGACGTCAGTTTCTCCAGGGCTCGGGATCCTGCGCTGCTCCTGCTGCTCTGGTCACGGGGTACCATCCAGGTGCTCGACCTCGCCTTGAGTAGACTGCTGAGCCATCGGAGAGCAGGAGGGCTGACGGCATCCCTGAGTCTGATCGCCTCGATGCTGTCCTTGTCCTTCGCTCTCAACAAGAAGACGCTCCTGTGGAGGAAAGCCGAGGTAATATCTCCTCTTCATCCTCCGTCCGGTCGAGTCTGACACCATCCAAGTGGCATCCTCCCTTCCTCCCTCGCTCTCCCTCTCGCTCTCGCTCCTGCTCTCGCTTGCTCCCTCCCTTCTCGGTGAGACAAGAGATTGCAGCTGGAGCGATTGCTCAAACCAAGACATGGACAACTTTCTCGAGAGAACGTTTCATCTCAAGGTCGATTGATCCTGACAGTCTTTGACCTCTTGACGGGAAGCAGGTGGAAGAGAGTGACAACACGCGCAGTGTCCAGCCCTTCGCCTGGGTCCCTCCCAAGTATCAGACCAAGGTGCCGCCAATGACTTTCGCTGTCCCTCCTGATGTATCCCAGGGGATGTTTTGGTGGAGGTCGGTGCTCAACAGCTTTCTCTTCAGGATTCGACCTGTCCTGCCTTCTCCTCCTCTGCTTCACGTCCTCTCAACTCGTCCCTCCAGGAGCTTGCGCAGGAGCTCGACATCGACGGGTTGATGAAGCGCCTGGGCCTGTTGGATGGACCTTTCTTCGGGGTGCATGTCCGGCTGGTGAGAGACGTTGAGGTATCGTCCTTCTCCTCAATGCGGATGTCAGGGGGACTCGTGTGTCAAGTGGAAGGAGTTGTTCAACGGAGACTGCCTGTCTCCATACGAGCTCATCTCGCACACCAAGTCAGCTTCGCTCCTCTTCCTCACTCGTCTCTCTCACTCGCCTCAGGTTCCTCTCGGATAGATAGTCTGATGACCCGCACGCGCTCGATCACTTCAAGCAGAAGCTTCCAAGCCCGGCTACACGTGGTGGCTGTGGACAAATATCGAAGTCTGCTGGAGGAGATGGACAAGACTAAGAGCGAGTAGCTGGAAAACAAGCTCAAGCACCTCTATCCTCACTGCTGCTGCAGGTGGACGGAGAATCGGCTGAGGAAAGGAGAGCTTCCTCGCAGCCTGCTGCTTCGCTCTACCTTGACCGACTTGATCCGGCACTCCGACGCTTTCTGAGTCAGGAAGCCCGGCTACCGAGATCAACTTTCAACTATGGGTCGGACTCTGACTAGGGCTCCGAGTCGGTTCGAGCCGCTCAAAGAATGATATCCGACGGATAGGCTAACCTGTGCCATCATGTAGTGGTAGTTTGAGGCCTCAAGCCCGTCACCAGGCAGCCCCGGACGGTCCCAATTTGAGGGACTCCCGGAGGCGCCCGGCCGCCGCCGAGCCGCAGTGAGCTGGCGGCCGCCGCCTCCAGCGGCGGGTGACCGTGACTCACTGAGTTGTGACCGGACACCGCAGCGTGACTCGGACGCTCAGACTTCAACTTAGTTGACTCAGTAACTCGGAGGGTGAGCTAGTGACTTCAAGTTGACTCAGTAACTCGGAGGGTGAGCTAGTGACTTCAAGTTGACTCAGTAACTGAGGGTGAGCTAGTGACTTCAAGTTGACTCAGTAACTGAGGGTGAGCTAGTGACTTCAAGTTGACTCAGTAACTGAGGGGTTGACTCAGTAACTGAGGGTGAGCTAGTGACTTCAAGTTGACTCAGTAACTGAGGGTGAGCTAGTGACTTCAAGTTGATCGGACTCAGTAACTGAGGGGTTGACTCAGTAACTGAGGGTGAGCTAGTGACTTCAAGTTGACTCAGTAACTGAGGGTGGCACTGGGCCTGCCACCATTGTTTCAATGTCCTGCTATGAGAATTCTCTGTGAATTGGCCCGCGGGCCGGCCATTCACTCCTTGCTCTTGTAATTGAAGGTTGACTGTCGCGACCCTTCTCATCTGCGCCGGGCGCTTTCTCTTGGAGGCAACCAATCATCATACTCAGTAACTCGTCGTTGTTATGAAAGCATGAAACGAACAACAAGCTGCTTCGCCGCTGCATCTGTCCATTTCAATGAAACGAATCACTGGGATCTTTGTTCCAATTTCCATGATCAATTCTGGGTCTTGCAGATAATTTTGGAGTCGAGTCTGATTTTCTTCAGCTAATAACTCTTGGAATTCGCCTTCCGAGGTGTCGAACATTCGTTCGAAAGCATCGGGACTTTTCAACATTCTGTTTAATTTCTTGATGCCCTTCGTAGACATGACTAGTCTTTCACAAACTTGGGACAGAGTTTCGTTGCAAACGATTGATTCGATTTCGAAATATTTCCCAGCCTTGTGAAGAGACATAACTTACCCTCCCTGTCGGTCATTCCGCCCAATGCCGTACATATTCCATTGCCCTTGCAAATCAGATCTCTTGACGAACTCCATTCGGATAATCTTGTCAGGCTAAGTTACCACCTGCTAACGCCTTTTGAAGTCACCCGACTGCTTAATTGTTGTAGACGTGAATACCTTTCTCCTATTAGAGATCAATCATAACTTCATCATATGCAGCTCTCACAGGCCTCTGAAAAACCTCTGAGTACTGTGTCTCCATATGGAATGTAGGACATCGTCATAAGGCATGATGAACTTCGGACAAGCTTTTGCCAGAATTTCCTCGCTTAACAGTCTACGCCGTAAGGGAAAATGGAAATTGTGACTTCAGTTGCCTTCTTAGGATTGCCAGCCGAGAATTCATTGTTGCACAGTCATAATTGATCGTGATAACGGCTGAGGCGATGCTTCCCGTGAAGTTTGAAGATATCAATCCACTCCTCGACAAGTTGAAGGAGGCCAAGACGATGAGTCCCATCTGGCAAACAGAACAGCTTGAATCTTTCGCACATCGCATGCTTCTCTTCCACTCTAACCAGTGATATTTTGGCATAGGAATAAAGCAGCCAGCCATGCTATCGTTTGCACGACAGAATCCTTGGTACTGCGATTTCGTTATACCGTTTGCTGTCAGGGCAACTGCTGCTTCCCCCCGGTAGGCATCATTTTTTTTTCAATGATTTGCCACAAGCCGGGCCGTCGGCCGCGGGGGCAACTTAGCCTGGCCCAAGTTCAGTTCAGTGAAACTCCGGAGTCCGAGAGTCACTGACTATCAGCTAGCCGCTCGTCGGACTGAGAGCGCGGCCGGGCGGTCCGTGACCGTACGGTCACGGTGGCAGTGACTGCACGGGGGGCCCGGCGGTGCCCCGGCGGCCCGGCCCGCGTACGGTACCGTTCCGAGTTCACGGTAACGGTACCGTACACGGTGTGACGGCTGGTTGCGGCGCCCGGCCGGGCTGACTCACTGTGTCGGACTAGCCTAGCAGCGCGGCCCGGCGGCCCCGGCGGTGGCTCCCGAGTCCGCCCGGGTGGCCGGCCCGGCCGGGGCCATCATCCGATGATCAAACTTCTTTACTCAAAGTTAAGTTAAAAATCAGTACGAGAACAACAGTGAGCAACTTGTTTTGTATCCAACCGGCGTTGAACCTTGAACGTTTCAGATCTGAGAGACTCTGTCATATGATCATAGGCAAGTCATAGCAGAACAGTGCTGGCGAGTAGGACCCGGTCCTACGGTGAGACTCGTAGCGGCCGACCTTTCAGCACCTCAATCGACAACGTCACTGTGGATTACGTCGGCCGTTAGCCTAGGGAGGTCCCCGTGCTGACAAGCGAGATAAAGCAAAGACAGGGAGGGCAGAGGAAGCACACAGCCACGAAACCGCGCGAAGAAGAGGACGAAATGAGCGACAACAAGACAAGAATCAGAGAACTCAAGCTGAAGCTCGCGCAATGCCAGAAGATCACTAGTTTCTTCAGGTCCAGCCTACGATCAGATGTTGAAAGTAAGTTCCGAGAGAATTTTGTGCTGAGGTTGCAGCTGACACAGTTGTGTTGCAGAGTTGTTGGAACAAGTAGAAGCTCGCAAAATTTGGTTGTTGCACGAGATTCAAATGGTATGTAGATGCTTTCAGCATAACTGTTTGCAAACTTAATGGATTTTCTGCTCAGCTCGAAGCTTTTCAAGGTGATCACCGTCAAGGTGGCATGAAAAGGAGGAAATCTACTCATTATGCCAGCGTTGCATCAGGAGTGATGATATTCGAATGATGAAATATCGAACCACTTTGACATCAACCAAATATCCCTGTACTACATGTAGCTCGTCTGTAAATAAACCGTGAGACAATGAAGTTTCAAGTGAAACTATCAGATCAGATCCTGCTCATTCAATGTGAAGCAAAACTTGCACCCTCTGGCAACCGTGAACTGAAGTATCGCTCCTGCACTGCCGCGGATCATCGGATCATCGGATTGAGACTCTCATTGCTGAGAGTCAGGGCCACGCTTTTCCGAAGTTCTGCTCAGGCTACTGCCGTTGATCGGAATGGTTCACGGTTCACGGTTGGCGGCGTGACCGTCGAACCGTCACTGGCCGGTATCAGGCTACTCTATGATGATACCTGAGTAAACCGATCACCGATATCATCGAGTCAATCTTATATGGGCCAACACTGTGAATCAAGACGTCGATCGGACTGTGAATGACATGCCGCAGTGCTTAGTGCAGGCACGCCGCCGCCTGCGCCGGGGGCCGAGCCCGCTGATGATGATACATCCGTTCCGCTGCGGCTGTCAGCCTGGGGGGACTCCGGAGGGGAGAGGTGGCGATCGCCGCCATCGGCCTCAACTCAGTCCAGCGCCCGGCCGCCCCACGCGGCCCGGGCCTGGCACTGGCGGCACACGATGATGAGCCTGTCCGGGCCGCCGGACTTGCACGCTGCCGGCCGGGCTCAGTCATCATGAGGATCCTCAACTTCAGGCAAGATAAAATCCACAATGGATGCGCCAGCTGGAGACAGGGAGGAGAGGACAAGACGAGGAGAGGGAGAGGGAGAGGAAAACCTAGAAGATGAGCGATTGCAACTGCCAGGCACTCGAACGAGAGGAGGCTGCTTTCTTAGCTTGCGACCATGCTGAGACTGGACCCTGACATGCATCGGACAAGGAAAGGAAAATGGCAGACCTTGTTTGTCTTGCTAGCCTTCATTCTCTGTGCTCGCTGCGAAACTTCAGAGCTCGAGACACTGGACATTGAAGAGGAAGCGAGACAGTTTTGCCTGGAGAACCATTACCATGAAGCTTGCTGTGAGTCAAGATACCACGGAGGAGAGATAGATTGCTCCTCTTGCTCTGAAGAGGTACACAGTAGTATCGCCACATGTACCCAGACGTACATCTCAGAGCACAACAAAAGACAGAGAGCGATTCACTCTGCTCCCTTGCTCCGGGTCGCCCTCCTCTCTCCCCTCCACTGGTCTGTGCATGACGCGAGCAGCAGCAATCCTTTGATGGTCTCAGGCAAAATCTTCGGGATAGATTCCACAACGCCCCCGGACACGCACATCAACGTCCTCCTCTCAGGTTTCTCAGAGGTTGCCGTCCCTCTGTCCTCCTTCTGCTCTCTCAACCCCCCGCTCGCTCCCTGCGAGTTTCGCATCCCGGTAGGAAGAGACATGCTGGGGAAGGGTACGCGCGTCCTGGCTGCTCGGCTCGTGAAGGGAAGCGAATGGTCGAGCAGCATTGGACCTGTAGCAGAGCTCTCCTTCCGCTGCCAGCCTCGCTTCCTCTCCTCCTGGGACCAGAACTCGTGCTGGAAGGGATTCTTTGCTAGCACGCCGCGGTATGACGCATGCTTGCGCGAGGATGGGGCTCGAATGGTTGAATGGAGGAGGAGGAGGATGGGGAAGAGAGGGGGAAGGGAAGGGGAAGAGGAGGAAGGCAAGGGTGATGAAAAGTGTCTGCAGCATCTTTGGACGCACAAGGAGTGGAAGGATGTGTCCGAAGAGGATGGGGTCGGTTCGGGTGATCTCAAGTGCCTAGGGAGAGAGTGGAGGTCACCGCAGCGATATGATGGGATGAGCCTGAATGTCACAAAGGGACAGCAAGTTGGACTCGTGCTGGTGCTGAGAAGGCCGAGGAGGAGGGAGCTGAAACGATTCCTCCTCGAGTTGCAGCAGCAGAGCGAGGACGCAGGGATTGTTGTCTTCACTGAGGACCCCCCTACTGTTGCCTCCATCCTGTACCGTGTATCCTCTAGCTTTCAAGTTCACTCTATCGGAAAACAAGGGCAGGAGCAGCAAGTCATAGAGGCTTTCCTCTCCAGGGCCAGTGAGACATTTTCTACCCTATGCGCTCTGTCCGGTCAGCCAACCTCTGCTCAGGATACTTCTTGGACGTGCAGGTTTGTTCTCTTTCACTCGCTCGCGACTGTTCCGTGATAATCTCTCACTTCTTCTTCTTACAGCTCCAGCTCTAACTTTCCTCCTCACTTGATTGATACGACTGGTGTTGTCCTCCCTGACGACAACAACCAACAACGGGCTACCTCCTACGTCTTCCCGAGGCTCTACGGCCTTATGGGAAACGTCCTCTTCCAGGCACCTACCCCGTGTGCTCTTGGCTTCCAGTGACTTCCCTTCTAGACCGCAGCCGCTCTGACGTTAGCATGGGACCTTGACGAGATCGGTTTTCATGGGAGGCAAGTCGTGCTGTGTTGACGTTTCACGTGCAGGAGGCTGATGATTATGCAGGAGGTGGGAGGTAGGGTTGCCTCTGCCGCAAGATCACAAGCAGGTGACAAGTCTACAGAGCTGGAATCTTGTGCAGATTGAAGTTCCATACCCTTCTTCTTTCTCCTCCTCCTCCTCCTCCTGCCCTCAGCCTTTCTCTTCCTCAAGAACTGGCTGCCTGTCGACCTGACTGTCTTTGATTGATGTTTCGTACTTGTGTCTTCTTTCTCTTGCATCTTCTTTCTCTTCTTGAACATTCACTTGTTTACATCTCGACAAGTTTAATCGACGTACTTCACAGTGTGCAAAGACATTCATGTCTTCAGTGTTCTCATCGCTCATGATAAATAGACTTGACCTTACATCACATGAGGTACACTTGTGGTTGTTTGTCTTAATTGACATGCTCGAAGGTGAACGACTTGATGTATCTACAAGAGGGAAAGTGTCATATTTGTCATCACAATCTTACAGAAGGTATCTTGTACATTTTTCATTCAAGTTTGGTTTCTGAGATTGTTTCGTCAGATGCTTTGACAGCCTCTTCAGGAACTGATCTGATGATCCATGGATGGCGACAGGTTGGATGTGATCTTGCAGGAGTCAGATGAGAGGAGAGGAGAGAAGAGGAGAGGAGAGGAGAGGAGATCAGGTGAGATGAGATGAGATGAGATGAGATGAGATGAGATGAGATGAGATGAGATGAGATGAGATGAGATGAGATGAGATGAGATGAGATGAGATGAGATGAGATGAGATGAGATGAGATGAGATGAGATGAGATGAGATGAGATGAGATGAGGTCTGGGGACTCTGGATCTTTGTTTGCGAGAACAATACGGCAGACTAGAAGGGGGGGGGGTAGAAATAGAAATAGATTCTTACTTCACCTCATTGCAGTCCTACAAGTACTTCTGGCATCGACGTGCAAAGATGATCGATGCCTTCTCCCTCCCTCCTCACCTCGAACAAGTTGCACAGGTAAGACATGAGGACTATAAGGAGGAGGAATGAAGGGGAGAGGGAGTATTGAAAGTGAATGGAACAGAGAGGGTGGGGAGCAGTGAGAAGCGAATGGTGAAAGACGAAATGGAGGGAAGTAGAGGAGGAAACGGGGAGAAATGGACAGGGGAGTGGGGCAGCAGGGAGGAGGGAGGAGGGATAGACGAGGGATAGAGTGAGTGAGTGAGTTAGTGAGTGAGTGCCAGAGGGAGGGAGGGAGGGAGGGAGGGAGGGAGGGAGGGAGGACAGAGAGAGGAGGGAGGGAGGGGTTGGGAAGGGGACGAGATAAAGACGCGAAAAGAGCACGAGGCTAGTGGGAGGAGCATACTTGCTGACCTGCTCACAGCACCACCTGAGGAGGCTGATCGGGGAAGAGGCTGATCGGGTGACGAGAGGAGCGAGGGAGGAGGCAGACTAAGAGGAGGCGGCAGGAAGTAGTTTCAGTCCATATCAGACGCGGGGACCTCCTGTCAGAGAAAGGGACCTTGCTGTCCCTCTCCTACTACGAGAGGGTGAGATGAGGTGTTGATAGAGATGTCCGGGTGAAGCAGGAGTAGGCGTTCGAGGAGTTTGACGAGGATGTCCTGTTTCTTGTCTTCTCGGATGACATCCCATGGTGAGATGAGCGTCGGCGATCTGTGCGGACGAGATGTGCTTGTTGTTCATTCCTGCGATCATGAGAACTTCATCTTGTTCGCTTCTGCCATTATGAGATGTACTTGTTGTCTTTGTGTGCACTCTTGATGGGATGTGGCAGGTGCAAATCGACGGCTCTGTTTCGAAGACTCAAAAACGGTAAAGAATGTTTACACCTTCAGCATGGAAGTCTGACTGAGCTGATCTTGACCTCAACTCCTTGCTTCTCGATTTTGCCCTCAATCCTTGTGCTGGATTTTGTTCTCGCCCTCCCCTATCCCCCCTCGCTTCCCCTCCCTCGCTTGTTTCTCCAGTCGTCTTCGTGGAGCTCGGAATCGACTTCCTCGAGCTGCGCATGATGTCGATGTGCGATCACCACATCGTTGCGAACTCAACGTTCAGGTGAATCCTCCTCCTGCTCCTCCTCGTGCTCCTGATCCTTCTCCTGCTTCTCCTGCTCCTCCTGCTCCTCCTCCTCCACCTCGTTCTCCTCCTGCTCCTGCTCCTGCTCCTGCTCCTGCTCCTGCTCCTCCTCCTCCTGTTCCTGCTTCTCGTTGTTGTCGTCATCGTCACCATCATCGTGATCGTCCACCTACATTTTCTCATTGTCAACCTCCCCTTGTTGTTTTTGACCTCCCTCCTTTTTCCTTTTCACTGCGAACTTCGTTCGTCAGCGTCTGGGCTGCATATCTACATAGCCTTCCACCTTGGAGGAGGAGGAGGAGGAGGAGAAGAAAGAGAAAGTCGAAAGTCGTATGTCCTCAGATTTGGGGCAGAGGCGACGAGGTGAGAGAGGGAGCGAGATGAAGAGAGTAATGAAACAGGAATGGAGGCAAGCGATGGGCAGAAAGGAGGAAGGAAGAGAGAGAGGAGGGAGAGGAGGGAGGGGAGGGGACGGACTTATTCTAATGGCAGGGTGGAAAGCAATTCGGAGAGGGGGAAGTTTATCCACCAGAATGGATTCGCATCCCCAACGACTTTGTCAGGTGATGAAAGGGGCTGGGCTGAGGAGAAGGAGGAGGAAGAGGAGAGGAGGAGGAGGAGAGGAGGAGGAGGAAAAGAGGGGGAGTGAGGAGGAAGAGGAAGAGGAGAGGAGGAGAGAGGATGAAGAGAATAGGATCTTATGAGATAGCAGGACGGGCGATGGAGAATAATATCTACACGGTTTTGCTACCACTTGAATTTATGAGGTTTTGAAGGTGCACAGGAGGGCAAAAGGTAAGTGAGCAAGGAGATGAATCCAATTTGTATTCTAGCTGTGAAATGTACAAACTTTCAGCCTGTTGCTGTGAACAATCATTAAATGCTCTTGCACTTGCATCGTCCTTCGTCGTGTTGTCATCACTCGCTCCGTTCCCTTTCCCTCCTCCTCTACTTCTTCATCAACAGACCCGAGAAGCAGCCGATCTTGCTGTGGGAGCCCTTGTTGGTCGCTCGAAAGACCCCCTTCCCCTCCTGCTCGTGAAATCTTTCCGAAGCTCTGCATATAATCGCCTCCTTCTCTTCCCTCCTCCTCCTCCACGACACTGGATCTCCCCGCTCACCAGGGGGGGCAGGAGCAACATGCTTCATCGCTGCGATGATACACGAGTGAACCTCCCGGACAACTCTCCTCCTCCGCTCCTCCTCCATCGTCTGCCATGAACGAGCCGCCTCCTCCTTCACTCCTTCGATGCTCAGCCCTGCCGTCTTGCTTTCCTCTTGCATCCTTCTCCTCGTGATTGCTACCCACACCTCGTAGAGGCAGAGCCCATGGCTGAGATAATACTTCGCTACTCGCTCCCCCTCCTCCTTGCTGTACAAGTCCATCTTGTCCATCGGCTCTGGAACTTCCCCCCTCCTCAGGTCCTCGGCTGCGTCCTGCGAGGAGGCAAACCACTGCTGCCCCCTTGCCTCTGGGCTCGCAAACCCAAGTCCACTCCCCAGCAGCCTTCCGGCTCTGACGTCTTCCACTGTCTCCGCCACAAGCTCTCGAGCCTCTTTGAAGTAGAGCTCGATGTCAGCTGGGGTGAGCTCAGCACGGGCAGTGAGCGAGTCCTGTTTATCGCAGTCGGAGAAGAAGGAGATGTTGCGAAGGGACCGCTGCTGCTCTTCGCTCCCCCGACTCCTTCCGATGTACCGCCACTCCCCCGTCCTAGGAACGAGCCGGTAGAGAGGTAGGAGCTTCCAGCCGTGCTCGGCGACGAACAGAACGGCATTAACAAGGAAGCGGGCCGTCTTTTCCGAGAGGAAGAAGTTGAAGTTGAGCCGCACGAACCCGGGTTTGATCGCTTCGTCCCCCTGCAGGGCAGCCGTCTCGATCACGAACCCTGCCGAAACGCTTATGTCAAAGAGCCGCTGGCCAAAGGGGCCGGCGCACGCGCACCCTGCTCGGCTCTGGATGCCGAAGAGGTCGTTGAGCAGGCAAGCGACGAAGTTGTGATGCAGCAGCCGCTTCCCGTGCGCCACCACGAACGAGACGATGCTCAGCCGCGGCAGGTTCTCGTCCCCCAAGATGAACACCTTCCCGCTAGCCCCCCATGCTGCCTTTGCCTCCTTCCAGAAGTGACGCTCCCGCTCCTCGATCGTTCTCACTCCCACCTCCATCTTCAGTCGGAACACCAGACCGCACCGGATCGCTCCTACGATCTCCGGCGTGCCTCCCTCCTCCCTCTCCTCGACCGAGTCTAGGTACCGATGCTCGAAGTTGGACACGAACAGGACGGTCCCTCCCGCTGGCGTGCAGGGAGACCCTCGCGCCTTGGCGTCCTCATATACGGCCTTCTTGTTGAAGACGAGGACCCCGGGAGTCGACGGCCCCCCCACGAACTTGTGCGGAGAGATGAAGACAGCGTCCTTGTAGGCCAGAGGCCTCGAGGGGTTCATGTCGATGTCCACGTAGGGCCCAGCAGCCGCGTAGTCGAAGAAGGCGAGGGCTCCGTGCTCGTGGAGGACTGTAGCGATCTCTTCTACATCCGTCAGCACTCCCGTGACGTTGGAGGCGGCGGAGAATGATCCTATCTTCATCCTCCTCCCCCTGTTCTTCAACAGCACCCGGCGCAGGTCGTCAAGGTCGACTCCTCCCTTCCCCTTCAGCTGCACCTCCACCACATCCGCGTCGCTCTCCCGCCATGGCAGGATGTTGGAATGATGCTCGTACGGTCCGATGATGACCAGCGGCCGCTCCTTCCTCTCCAGGCTCTCCCTCCACCCCTTGCTCTGCTTCAGCAGCTGAACCATCTTGTAGATGGCTGCTGTGCATCCTGACCCCGCGAACAACACGACGTCTTTGCCTTCCTTGCCGTGAACGCTCTCGAAGATGATGCTCCTCGCTTCCTCGCGGTACTTGGAGGTCTGCTTCCCCGTGTGTGACACCGTCGTGTGCGTGTTGGCGTAGTGGGGCAGCACTTCATGCCGGATCGCGTCCTCAATGAACGTGAGCGAACGGCCGGAAGCTGTGTAGTCCGCGTAGACGAGCTTGCGAGTCCCGAAGGGGGTCTGAACAGGAGCACATGATCCGATTACAGACGCCTCAATCTGCTCGAGCAGACTTGCTTCCCCCCGGTCGTTCTGAAAGGGCACAGTGGGAGCCAGCGAGGCTGTTCGGCTGAAGGATTCGCTTGCCTTTTGGCTGGAGAAAGAGCCGTCGGGCTGGACGGGCTGGAACTGCATCTTGCTCACCATAGAGCTCTCAGGTTCTCCGTATCCAAAGTTGGTCCCTACTTCCAGCACATCCTCAACGATCTGCAGCTGGAGGTCGTCGAAGGAAGTGGCCATGGAGATCTTGGTATGTCGATCAACAGGAGGAAGGGGAGAGGAGCAGGTTCGGAGAGCAGGCGGATCCTGATATCCCCCTGTCACATTCCCCTCCACAGCTCGCAGTTTGCACCTTTGCCCACCACCCACCCCCCTTTACCCCACTTCTTTGGGGAATTGGAGGGGTCCATAACTGAAGACAAGATACAGTTGTGCCCCACCCCCTGTACTTGTCACCCGTATCCCCCATTACTTTACTTCATACAGTACCACCGGTCCTCTCCCCTGCCTTGCACCATGTACCCCACCCTGTTTCTAAACCACAAATTAACACCTGATATCGTAACGATATCTGTAACGGTAAAATTTGTACCAAACTAAAATTAGCTGAAAGTTTTACTGAACACCAAAAAAGGCTGTCCAGGGATCACCCAACGGCCGCGGTACAATCTTTCACTCAATTGTCAATATCCCTGCTACTGAAAACTTTAGTCAAGTGGTGTCACCGAGTACTGGCAGGAGCAATAGGAAACGGTCAAGTTCCGCCCTCCTCCGCCCCCTTTGCAACGGCCCCCCGGCCACTGCAATAATGAGTGCGCCTCAGGTTTATGTCGTGGGGCAGAGCCTAATTGAATGAAGATGATTAAGAAGAGCAATTGTCTGTCTGCTGTGCTGCTGCAATTGAGCCCTTAGTGCTTTGAGGGAGGCGGGCTGCCTGCCCTTTCAGGAGTCCGCGCTAAGGGAGAAAAATCTGGTCATGGATAATCATCGACCTTGAAGTGGGGGGACCGTCAAGCGGGGGAATAGTAGTAGTAGTACGGTCGGACCCCATCAAAGCGCCTGGGGCCGAGACTTTGAACGTTTACTCTGCGGCGGCCGGGGTTGCCGTCGGCGTTCCGAGGCACTAACTTAGCTTTGAGTAAATCCTCGACTCTCTGAGTACTGATCTTTAACTTAACTTAGAGTAAAGATCATCGCCGTGGCGCCGCGGGCCCGGGGTATGATCAGTCGAGGCTCGTAAGACCAGTTTTAAACTTAACCGTAACGTTGAGTGTACGGTAGTACCGGGGGTCAATATGTACTGCTGCTTAGTGCGCCTCCTCCTCCGCCGCTCCTCCTCCTCCTCCTCCTCATGGTTGTCTTCTTCAGGCTCCTCCCCATCTTGCCCGGGCTTCGACGCCTTGATTCACTCCTTGCCGAGGCTCCTCCCTCCGTCCTCCCTGCTCCTCCCCACCTCCTCCTCTGATTCGTCCGTCCTGTTTCCAACCTGTGACTTCATCCTTGTTCATCGTCTTGCCTGCCGGCGATCCACAGCTCTCCTCTCAACCTCTTGCATCTCTCAATGAACACTCCTTCAACAATCCTCCTTCACGCTCGTTTCTTCTCGTCTTCTCGTTGCGATACCGACGGCCCTTTTGGTCCTCCAGGCCCGAACTCTTGCAGGAGGCTCTGCCTCCCTTGTCATCCTCCTCGTTCGAGACGTTTCCTCCTCCTCCTCCTCCTCCTCCTCTCCTCCTCCTCCTCCTCCTCACCTTGGGTATGGAAGGAAGACTGTACTCCCATTCGTCCTCGGCTTCCCCGTGGAGAGGGTCGACGTCCGGCCTGAGTTTTACCTATTGCAACAGAAGGGAGGAGGAGGCGGAGGAGGAGCAGGAAAAGGTGGAGGAGGACAAGGAAGAGGAGGAAGAAGAGCAAGAGGAGGAAGAGGAGCAAGAAGAGATTGCTTGACATCAGCAGAGCTAAGCAGAGCAGGCAAACACTACCTCCTCCCCTGTGTAGAAGTGCTGAACAAAGTTGTACTGAACGTCCTGCAAGGGTACAGCAATCATTCGCCTTGCGATGACAGTCAGGAAGGTCACTTCACCTCGACCGTCAGCATGTCGATCATCTTGCTGATCGCAAGCGCAAGCTCGAACTTGGACAACCTGTTCTCATTGATGTCCTTCATGACACTCGAGACCTGCGGCAAGCATCATGACTGGCAGACGCCCTGGGGAGCGACAAACCTGGTTTAGCTTCATCCTCCACCCGACGAGGTAGTAGAGGAGGACAAGCAGAGACGTCACGAGCCCGCTGAGTGACGTCTCGGTTGCTTCTTCGAAGGAGGAGAGGAGGACGATCATGATGAGGGAGAAGATAAGGTTTGACAAGTTTGTCAGGATATAGTCGAAGTCTTTCACTGACGAGTTGCACGCCCTTGAGGCGATTTGCTGCCAGATCTTGCCGCATCTGCAAGGAAGGAGATTGGGGAGGGGAGGAGGAGGAGGGAGGAGGAGGAGGAGGAGGAGGAGGAGGAGGAGGAGGAGGAGGAGGAGGAGGAGGAGGAGGAGGGAGGAGGAGGAGGAGGAGGAGGAGG
>NW_005434623.1:182189-215316 GCF_000315625.1 Guillardia theta CCMP2712
GAGATGGAGATTGACTCTATTGTAAGACCTCGGGTTTCGAACTGGCCGTTCTCACACATGACTTGCACATAGTTGAGGTAACGGAGCTGACTTGGGGTTAAGATCTGCTCATCTCCATGAAGAAGGCTGGATTTCCTAAGTCGTTTCCATGCGAACCACTCCATGGCATCGTTGACATTCGGAGAGAATTTGCAGTAAACCAGCCAGGCACAAACCATCACAGCTGTCCTCCCCTTTCCGTTCCTGCAGTGGACCGCAACCACGTGATTTGAGTCATCTTCGAGATACGATGCCGTGTGCTCCAGGAAGGAAACAATCTGCGAGAGGAGGGGAGGATTATGATTCACTGTCGGAATCCTTTCCACTCTGTTTCCAAACAACCTGGCATCATAAGATCTTTCAGAGCAGACATTGAAGATGAGATGATTGGCAGGGTGCTTCAAGTAGAAGAACCTTTGAACCTCCTCAAGAGAATTTGCAAAGATTGCTTCAGTTCCAACTGCAGGAAGTGACATCGCGATGCATGTGGGAGGAGGAGGAGGAGGAGGAGGAGGAGGAGGAGGAGAGGAATGGGAAAGGGAGAAGGGGTAGATATGATTAGTGCAATGCCAGAGGATGATGAAAGAGAAATGTGGATGAGGTAAAATGAAAGGAGTTGGGAGTTGGAGTGGAGGGAAGAAGTAACGAAGATCAGAAGGCAGCAAGGAGAAAAGGCGACAATGAAAAATTGGCACGATGAGAAGGAGGAAAGAAGGGAGAGGAAGACACAGAGGAGAGAATGAGGAAGAGGCAAAAGAAAGAGCACGGGAATGGAAGAGAAAGACAAAGAAGCGATTGAAGGGTTTCCGGAAGAGGAGAGGAGGAGGGGGAGGAGGAGGAGGAGCGGCAGCGACATAAGGAGGAGGATGAGGAGGAGGAGGAGGAGGAGAGGAGGAGAAGGAGGAGGAGGAGGAGAGGAGGAGGAGGAGAGGGAGAGGAGGAGGAGGAGGAGGAGGAGGAGGAGGAGAAAATGAAGACCTCCAAAGGTTTGACAGGGCCACAACGAGGTGGAAGATCAGAGTAACTTGCTCCTCCATGAGGGGGAAGATGGTGCTGTTAAAGAAAACCTCCGCAGCCTTGATGTGCCTCCTGGAGTTGCGGGCAAGGACAAAGTGGTAGAGCACGAGGAGAGGAGAGAGGAGGGCGAGGATGATGCCGAGGAGGAGGAGGACAAGGAGGAAAACGAGGGGTACAGAGAGGAAGAAAGCTTCTTTGAGGAGGAGAACGGCCCAGAGCACGGACTTGATCTGAACAACTCCGAGCAGGGGGATGGAGACGTTCCTGGTCGGGTCGGAGGGGAGGGCGTACACATGGGAGACGTGTCCTCTGAGTACGTCGAGGTAGAGGACGAGGGAGGCAACGAGGGAGATGAAGGAGATGATGTTGAAGTCTTCCTCGGGAGGGCTCAGGAGGGTTTTCCTGGTCCCGCTCCTGATCGCTCCTCCTCTTGACCCGGGCAGGAATTCGTTGATCTTGCCGTCGCTGAACATTGCGCTCCTCCTCCGCAGCCTCTCCTACCCAGAGACAGTTACTGTTCCTGCTCCAGCTACTTGCCATCCTTTCTGCTTCCCCCCCCCCCCCAACCCCATCATCCCCATCCTCCCGCTCCTTCCCCTGCTCCTGCTCCACCACCATTTCATCCTGGTCCTCTTGCTCCTCCCCTTCCGCGCCGTCACCATCTCCACTCCCACTCCCACTCCCACTCCCACTCCCACTCTCACTCCCATTCCCACTCCCATTCCCACTCCCATTCCCACTCCTGCTCCTGCTCCTGCTCCTGCTCCTGCTCCTGCTCCTGCTCCTGCTCCTGCTCCTGCTCCTCTCCTCACCTTGAAGCGACACGCACTCTTGTGGTTTTCGCGCAGCTTCACCAGCCTCTCCCATGTCGCCTGCCGCTGCATCTTCTTGGCATCCACTGCTGCTGCCTTCTCCCCCTCCACCTTCCCCGTGCTCGAAGGGTCAAGGGGATCTTGTTGGTTGATGTCCTCCAACCCCGCGATGAAGTCTCGGTAGGCAGCAGCAGCTGCAGAGCCACGAGGAGCAGCAGTGCGAGGGAGGAGGGAGCCGTCTTGGAAGTAGAACTTGGCACTGCAGGTACGGTGAGGAGGGTGGAGGAGGAGAGGGGGAGAGGAGGAGAGAAGAAGATTGATACGATGAGAAAAGGTAGAGAACTACTTGTATTTCAAGTGAAGGGCCGGCTGAAAGACTGTTCGAGCATCAATATCAGCGTAGAATGTCCTGCAGGATGTGAGAGAACGAAAGAGGAATGAACATGTCAAGACTTGACCTCTTCTTATTCTGCAATCTCTGCCTTTCGATGGACTTTTTGTTTGACTCTTTCCTCAAGTTGACCTGGTTCCTCAAGATCGACACGACTGGATGCAAATGGCGGGAAAGTCAGAGGGGAGGAGAGAACTAGATTTCTCTCACATCGATCGGATAGCTTGTCGCCAGCATGACTTGATTTCTCGCCCAAAGCTCCTGCTGTCTCCGTCTGACGGGTCGTGATGGGATGAGAGGAGAGGATCTTGTTGTCTTGTTGCATCGACGCCTTCATCTCCTCCTGATCTGCATCACCACACACTACACATGCTCGCCATCTTACCTTCCCTTCGGTCTTTTGGCTGGTCGAGACCGGAGCCTTCCTCCTCCGCAAGAACAGGTAGACAGCAGCAACAACTACAGCAAACGCTCTGTTCACGTTGATGCAAGGAGTGTGAGAGTTCTTTACCAATGATTGAGCAGCACGAGATCAAAACCCACAGCACGTGCTTCCATCGCAGCCCTCGTGGCTGCCGCGCAGTCCGATCGTCGTCGGACGCCCCTGAAGAAGATGCTCTACGACGATTCCTCGAATCCATATGCTCTTCCTCAAAGTAGTCCTCCTCCTCCTCCTCCTCCGGGAAGTAGGAGGAGGAGGAGGAGGAGAAGTAGGAGGAGGGTCGTCTCTGTCTGTCGCGATGTTGCTGACGGTCATAGTCTGGTCGTCTGTATCGGCCATGATGATAAGAATGTCGCGCATGCCTCTCACGCCCATCAGACGTGCTGTGCTCGTCCATCTTGGGCGACCTCCCCCCCATGTGCATCACAGCGTTCAGGGCAGCAAGGGCCACGATCAGGATGATCTGCAGAACAAGTCAAGTCTGTGAATGTTAGGAGCATGCCTTACAATAGCGTAAATCACTTTCTCGTGCCCTCCTTTACCTCTCTCCTGCCGGACAAAGCAACGTCAACACACTGCAGCAACAGCTTCAATTCAACCTTGGCCAATCTGACGTTTTTATTCTTGTTTGTCTCTGACATGCTCTGCGTGGTAGGAACGGGCTGTGAGCTGTGACGGTTTGACGGCATTTGCTCTATCCTCGCATTCGATTCAAGTGAATATCCCACCAATCCTGCATTCACAACATCACATGGTGAAAGTGACAACTCGTCAGGTCAAGTACCACTTCTCCTCCTCATCCCGCCATCAACAACATCTTTCGCTATCTCCCCATGTCTTCTCTTGATGTCCGAGCATCTCTCATACAAATCTCTCTCCTGCACGTCACTCGTGTGCGCGACTGGCCCGTCGTGCGGGTATGTTGAGTAGAGGGACATGTCGGGTAGATCGGTGCTCGGCATGAAGAATCCATGGCTGTCGTTGCTAGCATGCTGAGGGAGAGCATACTGATGTATCATTCCAGCATCATGTACATGTGTGAAGTAAGGATGTTGTACAAGCACATGATTCACTGGCATCATCATCCCTTGTGCATCGTTGTGCCAGATAGCATGAGGTGGCTGTGGGGCTGCCGTGAATTGATGCATGCTATGGGAGCATGTCAGAGGCGCGTCGAGCAGAGCATGAGCCACCTGAGGTCCTGATATCCTGCCAGCTGATCGACTTGGTAGTACTCGAGCTGGTCATACCTCGACTCCCTCAAGCCATCCATCATCGCTGTTTCAAGGGTCAGCTTGGCGTGAGACCGGTCACTCTGTCAAGAGTTCGACGTGATGCATCAGTGATGCTCTTGTATGTCTGTGCTGCACAATCCATGCTCTCTTCTGAATCAGCTCGTTTTCTCTTGCTAGCAGATTGGTCCAATGCCCTTGTGAATTTTTCGAGCTCTGTGACCTTTCTATGTTGCTTCTTTTGAGTTTTCTACACAAGGGACGGAGCACAAACCGCAGCTATCATTGTTCTTGTCAAGGCTGCTAAAACAACAACATTTCATCGCCAAAAGCATTATTCCTCCACCTCGTCATCGTCGCGGCAACAGAACACATCGTCACAAACCAACCAACTAGGAAGTTAAGAATAGGAAAGCCTCAAGTCTGATCTGTGGACGCCTTCTATCTCTACAGCATAAGTTTGTGTCCTCTCGATGATCTAGCTATCGTCATACTATCCTACGAATCTTCTCTCCCTGCCTCATTCTTCTCATCCCCCCGTCCTCCTCGACATTCCCTTGTCGCTTCCGACGGCACCATGCAGCACCCACCGATGATTATCCACTCCCCTACCCCTTGTAAACTTCACACCACCCCTACCTTAGTCAATCAATCACCTAATTTGTACCCCTGGTGGCAATAACCCCAACCCCCATTTCTTCCCGAAATCAGTCATACACCACTGACTACCCGGGAACATTTCATGTCGGGCCCGCCTCAGTGCCGCGCAATGGCCGGGCCGCCGTGTGCCATGGTGACTCTGAGTCACAGAGTCAGGTTGTCACTAAACCTCGCCGGACGGACTCAGTCACCGGCGTACTCTAGCACCGTCGGCCTGACTCGGATGTTCGACGGTCCCGGGGATTCAAGTTTGGATTTCGGAACTTGAAACCCGGTTTGCCCGGTGCCGCGGCCCGGCGCGGGCCCGGCCCCCGGCGGCCGGGCGGCGCCGCGCTGTTAACCCGGTGACGGACCGTTAGGCAGTAAAGGACGGCGGCCGGGCCCCGGGGGTCCCGTCGGGCCCGGCGGCCCGAGTCCAGACGGTCCTGACAGTTGAAGTTCTCGGACTTTCAGTTCAGTTTTACTGGCCGCTGTCAGTGTCACAGTGTGACGGGTACTACCGTAGTCGTGCGGTGCAGCCTGGCCGCGTGCCGGCGGAGCCTCAGGCTGGCACGTGACTCGGAGGCCAGGAAAGCTCTAGATTCGACCATGGCGGCATCATCATAGTGGACTCACAGTTCCAAATTCGCAGGCCTAGCCTGGGAGTTCCGAACTTGAAGTTGAACGGTGGCAGTTTGAAAGTTTGATTGAATGGCACTGCCAGTGTCTGCTTGCCACGTTCGGATCTACGCGTGCGACTGTTCGCTGCCCCAGCCTGGAGGAGGTTGACCCAAACCTGCCCCCCACCCGCTCTGACCAGGCTGCAGACTCTGATGTGAGATAGAAGATTGAGTCAAGGTTCATACCCCACCTTGATCTCGTTGATCTGCAGGTTTTGAGATTTCTTGCTCTGCAAATGGATTGTCTGAGCAACGCACGGCACTGCAGCTCGAAGCTTGTACCTGCATCACAGCCATGATGTACTTGAGGTATGGCTCCGAGAAACGGTCTGTGGCGTCTTCCAGCTGTACAGGCTCACGACCATTCGAGAACAAGGTTCTCATAAGACTCACCATGCGTGAGAACAAAACTCCATTGTAGTTGGCATCGAGAAGAGACTTCGCCTGCTCTATTTCTGCACCTCCCTTCAAAAGAATCAGTGCAAGCAGTGTAGCGTTCAAAAGCATACTTGTCTTCCTTGCACGGTCGCGATGACAGCGCAATCATCGGGTAGATCATTCTGCAGAGATTTTGCAGCCGACACAAGAAAACTAGCCAGCAGGAAGTCAGTCCGCCTTCGCTGTCCCCGAAGTCCATCCTCTACCTAGAGATGGCCGAGGAGCTGAAGCGAACGCACAGACACTTGGCACCCGCAGACACTGCCCAGTTGATCTGGGGGTTCAAGTCAGCCATCTCCTTCTCCGCACGTGAGGACACGCACCTCGTTGGCATCACCGACCTCTACCAAAGGCTCCATCCCCAGGACATGGCAAGCGTTTACCTGCTTCAGGCTTCAGCGCGTCTGCTTTCTTCTGTGCTGCTGCTCGTTACCATCACGGCCGTCTTCTCTTCACCAAGAGAGGAAGCAGCAAAAGAAACTCCATCAGCACCAGCAGCTTTCGCCTGGCAGCAAAAAACATCATGCCATCAGAAAACATTCTATTTCTGCAACATCAATCTCTCCTCCTTCCCCCCTCCAACTCCTTCTCGCTCTTCCTGCTCCATCTCATGTTCTTGACCCTGCCCCTGCCCCTGCTCTCCGTCTCCCTGTTTTCATTCCGTTTCAATCATTTTGTATTACCTTTGCGATATCCTCTATCGTTTCAATCGCACCTCTCCACACTAGAGGCACAGGGCCGGGAAACTTGCCCTTGGCCTGCCCAACACTTGAGACAACCAACAAGGACTACTCGCCTCTTTCACATACAGTTTGTTGTTCCTTTACGAACCCTTCAAAGTCTTGATCGCCATTTGCAACAGCAGTATCCACCACGAGCAGCGCGACCTTGCTTGGGTGTCAAGACATATTCCTCCAGAGCTGGTTGGTCCCACACACCTTGGACCTCCGAATCTCGAAGGATAGCGATTTAGTATCATGTACAGGAATCTGCAGCGCTTGAATCATTCCATAATAGAGTGTTACAATGTTATCTCACCTTCTCCGGTCTCAAGAATTCTACAGATATTGATGGCGAACCGGATGTTTTCTTCAATGACTTGAAGATCTGCAAGATGTTTCACAACCTTCCTGTCAATCAATCTCAAAGTGTCAGACCTTGGTGGGAGCTTTCGTCTTTGCACTTGCACTCTCCACCTTCTTCACGAGGTCGCTGATGCTCTGAGCATACAGCGAAAGTGGATTTCTCTTCGACACCGTCGTTGCCAATGGGGCACATCGAAGCATAGAAGGCTTGGTCTCAACGTCAGGTAGAATATCACTATGAAAATTTTCTGACCTTGAAAGATACATGAAAACTCTCAACCTGTAGAACAAGCAGCACAAAACCGAAAACTGAGGATCTCGCCCATGCCATGTTTATAGGCTTCTTGGGGCACACGCCAGTTCCCTGCAGTCAATCGAGGTAGTTCAGCACAGAGATTGCGTCATCTCAACCTCATCATTGTCTTCTATTCCATGAAAATATAAGTGACTGATCGCATTCCATCCCATCCCCTCCCCTCCACGTCTCCCACATTCCTTCCTATCCCATCCCATCCAATCTCCTCGCCTCGCCTCGCCTCGCCTCGCCTCGCCCCTCATCTCATCTCATCTCATCTCATCTCGTCTCGTCTCGTCTCGTCTCGTCTCGTCTCGTCTCGTCTCGTCTCATCTCATCTCATCTCATCTCATCTCATCTCATCTCATCTCATCTCATCTCATCTCATCTCATCTCATCTCATCTCATCTCATCTCATCTCATCTCATCTCATCTCATCTCATCTCATCTCATCTCATCTCATCTCATCTCATCTCATCTCATCTCATCTACTCTCATTTCGTCTCATCGTCCCTCTCGTACATGCCATACGCGGAATGCCGGCCTCTAAAAAAAGTTGAGTAATAAAATAAGGCAGTCCCCCACCGGGCCGGCCCTGGCCGGCCGCCGGGCCGGGCGCGTCCGGAGTCCCCGCCGCGACTCAGTTCACCACGGCCCGGAAGCTTGAGTCCCTACGGTCTTGCGGCAGGGGTGCGGTGACTCGGACGACCGGACCGGCGGCCCGGTGGCCGAGGCCGCGCCCACGGCCGCAGCCTGGGCAGCCCGCGCCGCGGCCGACTCTGTGACGGTGATCTCAGGCGGCCGGGCGAGACCGTACTCGGTATGTCACGGATCGGATTTGAGGCTTTGAAGGCTTCCCTCCACACTGTCATATGCGGCAGGACTACTCCGTGACTTCCGAGCCTCCCGGCCCTCGTACTCAGACCGGACAGTGCCGGTGTTTCAAGACGTTTTCAACAGTTAACTGAACTTTGAGTAAAGACTCATATTACTTCAAGTGATTTCTTTACTCAAAGTTAAGTTAAAAATCAGTACGAGGACAATCAGGAGAGTCGAGGAGGCTTGACCCTGACACTGTCGCACAGGCCAAACGGCGAGAAGAGAAAGACAGCGAGAACCAAACCCAATCCTGCCGACTGCTGTCCCCCAAAGTTAACTGATACCTTCAAGTGATAGTAAACTTGGCGGACGGCATATCCCAGAGGGAGGCATGAAAAGTCTTAAGCCCAACAAGTATTTTAGCAGGATCTTTAACTTAACTTTGAGTAAACGATGGATACCCTCGCAAGAAAGACTCCAAAAGACTACCTTTCATGAATAACGAGGAATAATAGCATGGGAAATGCCAGGTGCGTTGTGATATTCCTCAACCTCGTTCGCACACATTGAGCCAGCACCTCCCTCACCTCCTTGCTCTCGGAAGACCATCCTTACCTACACTGCACGCTCCCTCGCACTACTCTCATCCCTCCCCCCTGACACGGTTGTCATGCCGCATCTTGCCCGATCTAGCTCTAGTCGCACTCCCCCGCCTGCCGGCTCCATCCGCGTGTTCCCTCGCCGTCGTCACAGTGCCCAGCGGGCGATGACTGCGGTGGAGGTGACTCGTGGGGAGCTAGAGAGCCTGTTTCATCTCAAGCAGGAGGACGCTGCTGCCATGCTGGTAAGTCCCTGTCGACACCACAGACGTCATGACCGGGTTCCTTGCAGGGTCTGTCGCTGACAGCCTTCAGGGGCGTGTGCCGACGTCTGGGCATCATGCGATGGCCCTACAACAGGGACCATAGGGACCAAGAAGCCCCTCAAGCAGCAGAGGAGGTATCAGTTGCTGGTGCGGGGAGAGAGGAGTCGCAGGCAGGCGAATGCGAAGGACTATCACGAGGGTTCATCGAGTGGTTCGTGTCACTGCCGGACGAGATGGAGGAAGACTGTCCCTACACCCTCGCCTTTGACGGGAGGTAATGCTGCAAGCTCGGCTAAGGCCGTGGGATACTGGGTGACTGTAGATAATCTTTGGTTTAAGTGTACTTGAGGGAGAACCAATGTTGTGTAGAATATCCAATGAAAGCATCAAAGTTGATGCTCAAGTTCTTACAAAACTTGACTCGGTACTGCGAGAACTTCTCAAATTTTGTTTCAATTACGAGTTTCATCGAGGCTTTTCAGGGATTGAACGAGAAAAGAGTACTGCAGGTAGCGTTGAACGTATGAACATCTGTGCTTTCTAGAGTTGTATGGTCGCATTCGAGCTTCTGTTCAAGAGTCCTGTTTTCAATCTCTTGGTCACGCACTCCAGCGATGCAGCCTGGCAACGGCACGCAGCGGTGCGGCGCCATTGCTGCATTCTTGATGACGGTTCACACTGTCAGCCTCTGTACAATTGAATTCCGTGACGCGTACCGTAGTACTGCCGCAGTGCGGCACTGTCAGTGCAGTACGGTCAAGGTAAGCCAACACCGTACTGTTATCCGATGAGTCGCTGCACTGCAGTCACGGTCCTGCCACCGGCGGGCCGTGATCATCGCCGTCGGATGCGCGGCCCGGGCCGCGGCCCAAAGCCTGCCAGTTTGAACGGCCGCCTACCGTACCCGCGGGGCGGCGGGGTGTTCCCCCCGGCTTCGTCGGATCAAACTACTGTGATCATACCGTACTAGTAGGCCTAAGACCGCTTAGGCTCGGGCCCCCGGGCCGGGCCCGGGCCCGGGGCCCAACCGTTCACTGAACGGTTGCCGCTGCCGTTCCGAGACCCGGTCAGGTCAGGCCGGCTGCCCGCGGGCCGTCACCGGCGGCGGCGCCCCCCGGTCACCGGGTGCCACCGGGTGCCCCGCCGGGCCCGGCGGCCCAGTGGTGCCAGGGGGGGCCGGGATGACTCAGCCTGGCAGTGATCCGGGCCGGGCCGGCGCGGAGCCGGTGAGCCGCAAGTTCCGAGTTCCGATTCGCCCAAGATTTTATCATGTGGTGTTCGAAAATTTCGATACAGAATTTCAAATGTGGGAGAAGCTCCGGAACACTTCGGCCTACCCAGAACTCTCAAATTTCTGCCGATTCAAGTCACCAAAGCAATTTTTGAAATATAGAAGCGAATTTCATAGGATCAACCAACATTTGAAGTCTTACCTCCAAATATTTTCTACCCTACCCCTTCCTTCCAACACCGATTTATGTCAGTGTACACAGAGGTGGGTTATGTACCCCACCATGGTGGCATCATGGAGGCCTGACCCTTACCACCTTTCCATAGCCTTTTCTTACTGCAGACTACCCGTACTTTCACCTCTATTTCAGTTTCGTACCCTACCCTCCAGAAATAATGTTCATTCAATTTGAGACCACCCCCACGTCTTCACCACCTCCCTGCAGTCCTATCCCACACCATGGCGCAGAACAAGTTGTCCAAGGAGCTTCGTGGGCTTCGCAATGATCCGATACCGCAGGTATGGCAGACGTGGGAGGCAAGAGATGCAGGATGGAACGAACATGCAAGATGGTCTATGGAAGATACTCGATAGACAGATGTATGATGGGCTAGATTGTGACATGCATGTTTGCATGAAAGTTCATGGATGGGATGAAGGTTGGGGAAAATGATTGAATTTCAAGGAATGATAGTGTGCAGAAGGAAGAATTGAAAGCATAAGGGGAAATTCAGAACGCAGAGCTGCAGATTTTCTTGCTGATCACGGTTGTAAAGCCGTAGCTCGATGATGGAATCCTGTGGCTCCATGGCAGAGTAGAACATCGAAATAGGCGCTAGAAAAGCATGCAAGCCTCTTACAAGATAGAACATGATGTATTCTTTGCAGGGTGATGCTCAGCCGAAAGGAGAGAATATTTATGAATGGGAAGGCTTCGTTAATGGACCGGTGAATTGTTCGATCCGATGTCATACCTACTGACTATACCCTTTCTGTTTTTCAGGAGGGGACGCCTTATGAAGGAGGACGATTCAAGGTTGTCGAGACTTTGATATCAAGGCGTCACTGACACTATGCCAGTTCGAAATGAAATTTCCTGCTGAATATCCATTTAAGCCGCCCAAACTAAACTTCACAACCAAAGTCCTTCATCCAAATATTACGGATGATGGAAAGGTTGATTGATTGTTTGTGTATGTTTGCGTGTGCATCTGCCTGCAAGTATGCAAATGAGCTTCTTTGTCATGTGATCTGTCTTGATTAGAAGACGAGGGTTAAAAATGTTCTGTTTGATTTCAGAAACTGCTTCACGATTGCTTTGCAATGCCAGATGTTGAGATAACACTCAGCACGCGATATCAAATTCGGCATGTTAGTCATTGACTGTGCATTCCAGGTTTGTCTTGATGTTATTTCGGAAGGATGGAACCCAGCAGTTTCTTTAAGACAGGTGTCTCCTGTCTCTGATTTTTGACAGTAATCTCGGTGTGTAACGCGGACTTTTCGATCAGATTATTTTATCTTTGCACACATTATTTACGGATCCAAACCCCTCGAATCCTTTAGTTCCCGAGGTCAAACAAGACTTTCCTTGTTCTTATCTCTTCTCATCCTCTTTCAGGTGGCGAAACTCTATGCAGATGACCGAGAGGCTTTCAACGCAAAGGTGTGATCTAGCCTTCTTCTTGGGTTGCTCTTGTCCTCATTGCTACGACATCCGTCGACTGCATTGACTGCACCTCTGTCTCACATGTTTCTTGCATTTTGTAATTTGCATGATCTCCCTTGACTCATCTTGCCGGACGATTGATCATGGCGGTGGCAGGTGCGTCAGTGGGTACAGGATTACGCGCAATGAGTCGTTGAATACTTCAGTAAATAAACTACACGAAACACTATAACATCACAGGAGAACAGGGAGACGCACCTCTGGGGACAGGTGGGAAGGGAGAGGGCGATGAGGGTAATTTCCTAGCTGTTGTCTTGAGATGGATGTGGTGGACTGCAACCAGGCAGGCTGCTGCGCTCCGAACACTCCTCTGCTCCTGCCTCCTCCGAGCTCCGGCGCCGAGTCCCGAGGAGAGACGTAGTAGTTGGGTTTCAAATTGTCAGACCCGAACCCCAAGGCAGGAGCCCCGGCATCAGTTTGCATGCGATTTCCGCTGCGAAATCGTTGAACCTGGGATCATGATGAGTAACCAGAAGAAGCTCTAGCTCACACCAGCAAATCAGATCACCATGTTCTGTGCACGGAGAGCCGGTTCTTCCAGCAGGTTCTTGACAGGGTGGGCTGACGCCGCCATGATTGTCAGTTCCGATCCCGGGCCCTCGTCAACCACTCACGTCTCTCCCGCCACCGGCGATCGAACGCTCTGTCGATGCTGAGCTCAGGCTCTGGCCTGCTGTCACGTATGGGTTGATACGTCCAGAACTCTCTGTCGTTCTCGAAGCTCGGATTCTTGATGAACAGAGCGTTGTCTTTCTCCATCTGCAGACACTCATGAGAACCGCCGTTGACCTGACCCGTCTCTCCCCTCACCTGCTGCAGGAGGCTAAAACCATCCACGTTGCTCATCCTGCTGTGATCCAGCCTTGATCGGGCGTCTTGTCTGCCGGGAGACGAACCGGCCATGAGCGTGCTGTTCTCAGGGGGCCGGTTGCTCGCAGCCATCCTGTGATGCTCTGCCCGGTTAACGTGCTCGTCTCTGTACATGCTCAGTGTCGGAGCCTGATGAAACAGCTCCTGAGGATGATGAGAGTTCTCTTTGTGATCAAAGGAAGAAGAGACATTCTCTCTCCTGGGCTCGTCGAGACTTGAAGCTTCTCTGTAGCTGGGCGTGACCTCTCTGACCTCCGACCTTCTCGAGTACACCGAGGAGCTGGAGGAGCCCGTGACATGCTTGAAGAGCTCGTCATGAGGAGTGATATGCCTCAACGGATCCTCTTGCGGGGGCGTGTAAAAGGTTTGATCATACACACCTGCTCTCTCCTCGCGAAGAGGTGGAGTGGACGTGAGATATCTCCCAGCGGTATCCCGGAAGACAGACCCTCGTTCCTGCCGGCTGATCTTGTGCAGCACATCTCCCTCGAACCTGCCATATCCAAACCCGTCGTTGGACACGAGTCCTGAGCCGGTCAGCCCACTGGAGGGCTCGGGGCGAATGTTGCACCTCCTGCCGACCTTCTTCTCTTGCGGGCTGGTGTGATCGGAGAAGCTCAGGAATCTCGGGGAGTTGGCCGGCAGGTTAGGAGGGACAGTCAAGTAGGAGCCGTGCGCCTTGTCCGCCCTCTGGGCCTCCTGCCTCGGAATCAGCCCGGCTGCTAGACTCTCCTGCGGGCGTTCACACATGGCCTTCCCCCCCTTCGTCTCCCTGTGATCCTCCCCCATGGCTCGTTCCAGCTTCTCCCTCAGTCTCTGCAGTTTGGAGGGCCCATTGTGCGAGCTATCAGACTCCCTGGGCTTGTCAAGGATCCGAAGTTTCTGCTTCCATGCTAAGTCAGATGACACTGTAATCCCCGTGATGCGAGGAGCTGAAGTCCAGCTATCTCCAGCCCATGCTCGCTCCTTGGTTCCATACGCATCCACGGCCATGCTGCGTTACGATGCGAGGCTCCTGTTTATCATCTGGGTCGAAAATGATTACATCAAAAGTTGAAAGAAGGAGGAAGAGGGAGGGAGGGAGGGAGGGTAAGTGTGGGGGGAAATGTAGTTGGACAGGGACACATTGCAGATTGGGTGGAAGGGGGTAGGGACATTAGTAGCATCAACAATGTTTTCTCCTTCTCTAAAAGAGTCTCGTCTACATCGAGTTCCTCCTACAATCAGTACACACGGACTGGGATAACCTGATTCAACGAGACCAGCACCCTGTCATCAGCATTCCTCCGTTTTACCTTCGTCTGAACACTTCCTGGTACCTCAGATGCTGCGGCACATCTTCACTAGCGTACCTCACACGGACTATACCCTTCGTCTGTTGAGACCATTGCTTCCAACAATCCGGTGCCTCATTCACAGAGATCATGAAAAATTCCTGTTGAACTGAGAGGAACAAACTTGGCATCTATCCTCCTTTCTTTCCCACTTCTCATCCCACACTTAGACCACAATGCTCTCTTCGTCTTCGTCCTCGTCTTTCTCCTCCTCCTCCCTGTTCCCTCTCTGCACACCTTCTCCCCTATTACAACCGAAGCCATTCCATGGACCTATAAAACCTATTCTTTATACACGCTTATACACTTTATACCGGTGGCATACCGTGAAACTTGCCGGGCCGCCCGGCCGGCGCCCGGCGGCCCCGGGCCCCGTCAGCCTGATCGGACTCAGTGAGCCTCGGAGTCAAGTCCGCGGCCCGGCCGGGCCCGGGGTCCGGTCCGATCACGCAGCCGCCGCCGCACTGCATGTGCCGGTCACCGGGTGGCTCCGAGTCACCGGCGTAGTACGGTGACGGTGCCACAGTGGACTGACTCTGAAGGCTCCCGGGGAGCCGGGAACCGTTAAGCAGGGCCCGGGGCCTGCCCGGCCCGGCCTGCGCTGAGCGCGGCCGCCGGGCGGCGCTGGGGGCCGGGGCCGCTGAGTACGCCCGGCCGTCATCCGGTACGGTACTAACAGGCCGTTAGTAGCCTAGTATTGCTATGGGGCGCTAGTACAGTACTTCCCGGAGTCCTAAGCCTTAGTTAAGTTCCGAAGTTCCGCCGCCGATACGGTTCCGACTGACTTGGAGTCAACTTTTGACCCGCATAACCTCTTACATCCCTCGGACGATCATCATCATGGCATGGCATTGCAGGCTACCCGGAGGTGCTCAAAACTAACTTGGAAAGGGAAGATGCAAGGCTCAGAACAGTTCAGAACCTTCCGAGCACTGCATGTGATAGTACAAACTACAGGCCGCCGCAGTAGTATCATAGTGGTCACTCTGTACCGTTCTGCTTGAAGTAAAAACGATAGTTGTCAGGTGTCACGTCGGTCGTCTCCCATCCAAGGTTGCGAAGGTACTTGGCGTACCAGTTGATCCTCTTGGCATTCACTCCGAAGTCAAGGAAACCGGCGCGGCTGTAGCAACCTAGTCAGCCAACATCATGGTTCAAACAGTGCAAACAAATCACCTTGCAGATCGAACATTCACAGACTTAGTCTCGGGATCCATCAAGAACTCAAGATCGTCAAGATAACCAATCTTGCCGCTTTCATACTGCACATAGATGTATCTATCATCATTCCTGACAAGCTTCCACCCTCCTGCATCAATGTTTGCCTGCCCTGGCGGATACGCCTTTACAGCAGCAAGCAGCTCGTTCATGGCTTCCTTCTCATCCTTGTTGTACTTGAATGGTTTGTAGTAGTGGTCCCGGTCCTTCTTGGGGTCTATGAAGGAGCTGAAGCAATTCGGAGCAGGCCGAGCAGCTTTGAAGGGTGGGGGGCAGCCCTTGAGGGCGGTACCTTCCCCCACCCCCTCCGGCACAGCTGTTCGTGCTCCATAGGGAACCCCATCCAGCTCCGGTCGGAGATCCACGATCCTGTTCTCGAAGGCGAAGGCAGGGAGGGCTACTCCCCCAGTGAGCAGCAGAGCTCTTCTGCTCCACTGCATTGCCTTGCTGTTCGACTGCATCTGACAGGAGAGAACAGATGGAGTGAGCGATCGAGAACTTGTGGCAGCACCAGATGTATGCGTGAATGAGTTCAGAGCTGCATGCTGGTGGAAGGCAGAAGCGCTGCCGGCGCATAGAAGCATCGCTACAGTACCGAGCATTGTCGACATGGCGCCCGACTGCGGATCAGGTTCAGTCCTATGGAAGCGGGGGTAGGGTGAGCATAC
Source organism: Guillardia theta CCMP2712 (assembly GCF_000315625.1). Classification (NCBI taxonomy): domain Eukaryota; class Cryptophyceae; order Pyrenomonadales; family Geminigeraceae; genus Guillardia; species Guillardia theta. The sequence continues at coordinate 197,994 of NW_005434623.1, forward strand.
CGTGGGCAACATGGCTGGGAGATGTGAATAGTGGGGTAGGGGAGACACAGACGGGTCCTTGCCTAATAGATTTTTGATTAGAATAACGGGGTCAATATAGTTCAAGGACTTATTTGAAGGGGTAGGGCACGAGTGTGGGTAAACATTCCCTGCAGGGGGGGTCATCTTTTCCGGGGTGGGACATGGGGAGGGTGGTCATTGGCTGCTGAGGCAGGCTTGTTTTTCTCTCTGCCTTATGTGTAGAAGACGCAGAAAGGTTGGCGGGTGAAAAATCAGGTAGGTGTGAAATTGGGTGGATCCAGGGGGGTGGTAATAGGTACCAGGGGGTAGGGTGGGACATGCAAAGGGGGGGGCGCAATACACCCCCGAAAGCTCGGATATTTATAAGGGTTGCACCATAGGGTGAGGGGTAGTGGTGGGATGGCAGGGGTCCATATACCTTACGTCTCCAGGGGTAGGCCAAAACTTGTGGTATTCAGGGTGCTATGTTGGGGTATTCCACTTGATGGGGGTGGGTGGATCCGCCAACTACCACATGTAAAGGGGAAGATGATCACGCTGACATGAGAACACACAGGGAGAAGCGAGAGAGGAGGGAGGGAGCAGGATGAGGAGGGAGGAGGGGAGAAGAACAGAGAGCTCGATGGAGGATGATGATAGGGAGGGAGCAGAGACGATGCAGGAGGCCAAGCAGTAAGGAAGTGAGGCCAAATCTGATGATCAAGTTGCGAGGGGTAGGGCATACTCGGGCCTGTACGATGGCGAGGTTTGGCTGATGAACTAGGGGTTGCAGGATGACAGCTGGCAAGAATGTAGACGTGAGAGGAGGAAGAAGATGCGAGATGAGATCAAAGAAGCGAATGTGCAGCAAGGGAAGCAGCTTGGACATGGGCCGATGGATGGCTCCACAGCCCAAAATAACACTGTTGACAGATGTACTTGAAGAGCCTGTTTGTGCTTATGGCAACTCCCATGGTTCTCGGATTCTCTCCGAGCCTTTCCCTCCAGTCTGGAAGGTTGGCTCATCGCTTCTCCTCCCTCCAGTCTCACACAGCTCCTAGCAGACTTGCGATGAAACCATCGGCCAGCCCTCGCTCCTCCATCTTCAGCGCTAGGCAGAGACCGAGCAGGGCAGCCGCGCTCTCCCTGCGCGCACAGCAAGGACCACGGTTAGTCACTTGGTCCGCAGCTGTGCCATCCAAGTGCTGACCTTGCAGCAGGGAGGATGGGTTGTCACCGCTGACAGGAGGAGGATTCAGCAACAAGGGAGAGCCTACTGTTCAGATCCGCGGCTTCTCGCTTGCCAACTTGACTCTGGGCCTCGGAATCTTCATTACGCTCTTCTCCTTCTACCAGTACTTCACCAACCAGAACTCCCTCACCTCCCTTGGCTTCGTCTACGGCCTTCCCATCGCCCTGGGAGGGTTTGCCCTCAAGTATGCCGAGATCCTGCCTGTGGATGTTGACACAGACGAGAGAGGGTGAGGAGAGGAGGTGCGGGAGCGAGCGGGAAGAATACCTGATGACGTGGCAGCGAGGCGATATTTGCAGAGAAGGCCAACGAGATCTTGAGAAAGGTTAGGGCGGACGTGACGAGGCATCGCTATGGAGACGACGCTCACCTCGATAGCTCGCTCGAGAAGCTTGTGTGTCTTTTTGTCTTCGCCCCGGCGCTTCTGCCCTCTGACTGGAACGCTCAGGGTCTGGTTGTGGAGGGCAAGGGGTTCCCCCAGATGCAGAAGATCGTTATCAAGAATGAAGGTGAGGGTCTGGTAGGTGAGTCGCTGCCCTTACAGCCGTGCAGGAGGCGAGCTTGCTTTCACCATGGTGTTCCAGAGCAAGGACACTCCCTACAAGGTGATGTCTGAGGGTTGAGAGAGAGGGAGCAGGCAGCAGGCAGCAGGCAGCAGGCAGCAGGCAGCAGGCAGCAGGCAGCAGGGAGCAGGGAGCAGGGAGCAGCTGGGGAAGGGATGGAATGTTGAGAAGGGGGGTGGGGAGGGAGGATGTGCTATAAGGAGCTTTGCACATCCTTGCGCGACTTCGTTGCTGACATGAAGGGAAAGACCTGGGCAGATCCAGTCCGCGTGAAGCGTTACGAGACTTTCTTTGGAGGAGACGTGAATGCAGAGGTTGCCATGGTGGAGGAGTGAGAAATGGCGCTAACATGTCGTTAGGTTATCAAGGTCAGCAAGGAGGAGCGCCTGGTCGCTATCAAGCTCACCACTGGTAGGCGCGGAGGAAGAGGGGGGGGAGGGGAAGGGGGAGGGGAAGGGGGAGGGGAAGGGACAGAGGGGAAGACGGAAAGGTGGATGGCCTGTTGACGTTGGCGGTTGCAGGAGAGCGCAAGAGAGGGAAGGGAACGATTGATTCCGATACCGGAGTGTCAGCAGGAGGAGCGATGCGCATGGAGGTCTGCGGTGAGGAGGAGAAACATCGGATGGTTGACGCTTTCCGCAGGCCTCTCCGCAAGATGACAAGGAGGACAAGGTCAAGAAGCAGATGGAGGTCTAAACATGTTGGAAGGGATTGCATACAAACTTGTTCACATCACACCATTTATACACACTTGTTCATCACAAACACATCGACACCGACTTGCTCATCGGTGCATCTCATTTGGGTTGACATGTTCGATGTTAAGTCGCTGTTGAGAGAAGCTCGTCGTAGAACCTCCAGATCTTCTCCTTGTCTTGGTTCTCGTAGAGAATCCCCCTTGCCTGCCACCAACCTTCAACAATGGGTTGTCTCCTTATCAATACTGCGTCGTCACTTGCACCACACTTTGTAACGTCTTTTTGTCCGCTCTGCTCTCATGGTTCTTTCCTCTCATACTCCTTGCCTTCTTCCCGCCTTCTCTTCTCTTCTTCTTCCCTCCTCCCCCTCCCCTCCCTCTCATCGATATCCTGTCCGTCTCATACTGCAAGCCCTCACTTCCTCCTTCCGTCTCTATCGCTCTCTCCTCTCACCTTCTGCATGTTGGGATCGATTCTCGGGATCACATTCCACAGCTGCATGTGCTTCAACCCTTCCTCCTGTCGGGAGAAGGCGAGCAGGAAACGAGTCCCTACCGCCAGTATCTGCAGCAAGTCTCGCGTCACTCCTCGTCCCTGCTCAGCTAGCAGCACCTGCTGCATGTACGATCTGCTCTCATGCTTGCAAGCAGCATCGAGGAGGTCGATGAGGTACTCCATGATGGGGGTCGTCCTGAGCTGGTGCACCACGTTGGCGCTGGAGCAGATGAGCTCGCAGGTCTCGAGCACCTGAGGGGAAGGTGAGGAGGAGGAGGAGGCAGGGAGAGAGCAAGGACGTCGGTCTGAAGCTCCAAGTTCTCGATCTTGATATGCCTGATGAGACGTGGAATGTCCGCTGCTCCCATTCTCGACCATTTCTCTTGCACTTGGCTATCTTGTGAGATCTGCGAGTGGGTGAGTTGCTTCAAGGAGAGTGTTGGTCGCCCCACATCAACAAGCATGTGGTGTAGAAGATGTTTGCAAGAGCAGTTTTCAAGTTCCAGAATGTCGATGATAAGCTTGACGATCCTTGAAAGATATCACAAACATGCACAGAACATGTTGCTGTTGTATCACCCTGAATCGAAGAATTCCGACCTTGTGTTGGGTCTTGAAGCAAGTTTCTCAAACAGACGAATGCACTTTCGTTGCACCTCAAGCTTCTCATCGTCACAAGGGAATGTAAATACATCACGAGCTCACCTCAACGCTGAGCTGAACATCGTAGGGTGCAAGATGTTCTTTGAACACGGAGATGATTCTCGGAACAGCTCCAATGATAAGCACGTCCTCCACCCTGCATACGATCAAGAAGGGTCGCTAACAAGAGGATGGAAAAGAGGAAGCAGAGGTGCATAGACAGAGAGAGGCGATGGCAGGAAGAGGAATCAAGGGGGAGAAGAAGAGAGGATGGAAAACACAGTGGGCGGATGTGGAGCGAGAAGACGAGCTGGAAAACCGTTTCTGATCAGTCTCGCAGATTTGCGTGATGGAGCGAAGGTAGTTTATATCATCCTGCAACCAACGTTCTCAGCTCGCTGCTGCCCGACCAGACTCTCCTGCCTCTCCTCACCTCGTCTATCGGCACGCCCTCGTTGTGACGAGAAGAGAGCTGCAAGGCCAACGTTTTGATGCATCCGATCTTGCAGCATGTTGGTCGTGACAGCGCACGCTCAGCCTCTGACAGACCTTGGACAAGAGGTTGCAAAGCGTGTCTCCTTCCTTTGTGATGACCGTCATTGCTCTCAGCACCAGCGTCCGCACCTGCTCTGCTCGTCAGCCCCTCCTCGTCTTCAGGTTTGCATGACCGCAGGCTGCATGTCGAAGGACTTGAACAGCTCCAAGATCGGCTGTAGCGACTCCACCTTCCATCGTATCCCTGTGTCGAGCACGCGATTGAAGATGGACACCTGTATCAGGATGAAAGGAGGAAAATGTAGGCAGAGGAAGAGGAAGAGGAAGAGGAAGAGGAAGAGGGAGAGGAGAAAGATAAGGAAGAGGAAGACGACGAGGAGGAGTGGGATAAGGAGTGGGAGGAGGAGGGGGAGGAGGAGGGGGAGGAGGAGAGAGGAGGAATTGCAAAGAAGACTGCAGAAAGAAAGGGAAAGAAGTTGAGAGGAGAAGAGAGGGGAAGAGAGATGGATCGGAGGAGGCATACCAGAGTTTGAGCTGCCCTTGTACAAGCTTTCAGGTCGCCAGCAAGGCAGTAGCTGCACAGTCCGCGCAGGAACTCCGGGCTGATTCTTTCACTGTGCTTGAGAGCATCTGACAGCAGCACAACATTGCAGACTTCAATCCCTGCTCGCTGCAGAGGACTCGCCGTTAGCAGCTGACTTGAACGCACCTCCACTACCTGCAGCTGCGCGTTCTTCGACCCTCTCATGCGGAAGATGAGGTCCAGCCCAGAGCTGAACTCCTCCCCAGTCCTCGAATCCGTACCCTGCTCCCTCCTCTCAGTGCCACATCTCCTCCTCCTCCTCCTCCTCCTCCTCCTCCTCCTCCTCCTCCTCTTCCCCCTGCTCCTCCTTCGCTGCTCCCTGCTGCTTCTCCTGCTCCTGCATCTCACTTTCCACTTCACGAACTGCTTGCATGCTCCTTCGTTCTTCAGAAGCTGCCGTTACAGTCAGAGCCTCAGCACTTCCTGGAAGCCTCCAGCAGGACCTGGGCAAGAGCGTCGCAGGCTTCGCTCTTTCCCTTGCTGCTCTTGCACTTGAGGAGCAGGTCGATGGTGAACTGAACCCCCCCGGCCGAGAGGAAGAACTCGCGGTCCTCCTTGATGCAGCAGAAGGCTGGCGGATCATTCATTGACGATGAAACAGTTTGTGACAGTGGAGGAGGAGGGCACACAAGCAGATGCTAGAGCTCGAGAAGGAGACGTAGGTAAAAGGAGGAGGAAGAAGGAGAGAGGGAGGATGAAGTGGTGGTGGTGGTGGCGGACGAGCAAGCAGCAACCTGCTAGTGCGTTGCTCGCGTACTCCTGCGAGGTCGGGAAGTTGCTCAGGATCGCGACGTCACAGATGGCAGACACGCTAGGAGAAGGTCAGAGGAGGATCAAGAGCGATAGAGAGCTCACTTGCGGTGCTTGAGAGGCTTTAGATGAGGGACGGTTCTTTGCTGTAGCTCCTTCATACCTCTTTCAGCTACACATACCTCAGCCCCGTCTCTCCTCACCCTCCGCTCGTTGATCTTGGTGCGGAGACTTGGAAAGCCTCGTCGTTGCCAGCTCATCTCATCGGAGATCTTCACGGAATCAGACGGAGCTCACGCAAGCAACTTCAACGAACCTCCTCCTCCTCGTTGTTCGCCCCCCGCTTCTGCCTGCTCAGAAGATTCTCCAGGAACTCGAGCTCCTCCTGCTCCTTCTTGTCAGTCGTTCTCCCTCATGTATGATGTGCCAACCTTTCTCGTCCCCCTCGCTGAGAGAGCAGGGTGGTTCACATTTCCTACAAGACTCTCAGCGCCAGACAAGCAGCTGACAGCGCGGGCACCTCCCGGGGAGCTAGTGAACTCAAGTTTCTTCCGCGAGCTTGTCTGCAGACTTTTCCTGCTGGTTCCCATGACGCTCTCATATGACAAGTTGGGTTTGAAGTCTTCGAGCCTGACGTAAAGGTCCTTCCAGCCCCATCATCTCTCCCGCGTCTCACCCTCAAACTTACCGTCACACCGCTCCCCTTGGCCTTGTGCTTCAGGGTGACGTATGGGTTTGGGCGAAAGGGATTGGCTTCCTTCCTTCTTGCTCGCATGCCTCGGGCTTGTCTTACTTCAGTCTTCCTCCTCCTTCCTCCTCCCCTCCCTGCCTTCCCGCCTCCTCCATTGCTATGTCAGTTGGAAAAAAGGGGAGGGCCTACTACCCAGCTTGATGACTTGCACGGAGGTAGCGGGGATGGCTGAGGTGATGGAAGGGAGAGAGGAGGAGAGAGAGGAGGAGAGAGGAGGAGAGAGGAGGAGAGAGGAGGAGAGAGGAGGAGAGAGGAGGAGAGAGGAGCAGGAGGATGGAAAGGCTGGCTGGTTGCCTGCAAGAGCACAGACAACTTGTCGTTTGAACTGACGGATGGAAAGTACGACAGAGGGTGGGAAGGAAGTACATAGTGGGCGGAAGGCGAGGAAAGGATGGAAAGCATGCGATTCTCATATCGTGGGCAGCGTGATGATGGTCATGCTGTTCCTTTGACCTCGTCTTCCATATACCACAGCCCCTCCCGCAGTCCCTCCCTCCCTCCTCCTTCCAACCTTCAGTTCGAACTCTTTCAAAGGAATCACACACAGCCTGTAATGTGACTGAGCAAGATACGGACTGGAAGACAAGCATCTGATTGTGTTTCTGTTTGTGCTGATCGTGATAGGAGGCCTCGTCTACCGTTGTCTCTTCGTTCCTGCGCGTTCGGTTCTGCATCGACCGGAAGCCATAATTCTGCACACTACACATGTCGAGGTGAATTGGAGCGATCTGTTGGCCTCATCGCATTTATTGCAAGACTTCTATGATGAAGGAGGCTGTGACTGTTATCAACTAGCTGATTTCTGCTTTCGTATGCCATGGTAGAAAAAAAACAATTCTACCGCCTTGTTTGGTCTTCAGTGAAATTCGAAATAAATTTGCAATTTCGAGAAGCAATGTCTTTCTCTAGTCTTATACACAGGAGCATGTTCTCTTTCAATGTCAGTCAAGCGCAGGAGTGGAATAAACTCATTGTTGACACCATCGCACTCGATGGGATATTCCACCGCCATGACAAGCTTGCGATCAAACCATGTTCGAGTCGATGTTAACACCATATTCTCCAACGAGCCAACTTTCGATGAAGCTACATTCTTTCTCATGTCCAAACATTAGATGCCCGAAAAGTGGATCATCGATATTGTAGGAGGGTCGCCGCCCAGCTTGTTCAATGAACTGATTGCAATCATCACAACTTTGGTCCGGTTGACCTTGTCAATCACTGACGTTATCATAATCATCATGATAAACCACTGCAGCTCATCTTTGACTCTCTGCTGTATTGACGAGCATATGTTGCGGTATGATTCCTTTCCAATCCGATCGAAGCACTTGCTCTGGACTAGTTCGTCACCGGATCCGACTATTGACTTTCTAGTAGACCGACCCGCCCCACCACCCCTGGTCAACCTTCAGGTCATTCCTGTAGGGCAGGCTGATAGTGCTTGCAGCATGCTGCTTGGTCTGATCGACGAGCGCTGGGATCTGAGGAGAGGGAGGGAGGGGGGGGGAGATGGGAGGGTGTGAAGGAAGAACATATCAGGCTCAGTGGGGCTCCGCCATTTTACAACAGCGGTCTGTGATTCGAAAAGACATCAGTTCGGAAGCAAGTGGCGGTTTGTAGAAACACACAAACTTATGCATTATACATAATGGAAAAAGTAAAAATTCCACTGCACCCGCTATTATATATATTTAAGTCGTTTTTTCACTGGTCATTATACCGAATTATTCTTTTTTATGTATAACTGTAGATTATAACAAAAGTAACTCCGATTTTTTGGGATCCTGTTAGTGGGTTGTCACGTTACTACACTCTCGTGCTCCATACCCCACCCCCCAGTCAGAACCATTTGACAGCGACTTTCTTTCTTCAACCCCACCCCGTATTTCGGAAATCTCATGACCCCATTAAGTGGTCTCACTCCTATTTGAGATTTGGTTTCATTCTCTTAACTCCATGGTTTCATTTTCAAATTTGACCAATGAGAGTTTGAAAGATAATCAACACTATGTACCTTTCACGATTGCACCACCCACCTCCCTCATCCCACCGACCACCCCCTCTCACCCGCCTGTCGCACTCGGGGGCTCCTCAAGAGACAACGATGGCACCCCCTTCGACTAGCCTCTTCCGCCCGCCATGACGGCGGGCTAGCAGAGAAAGGTAACTCTATCCTAGAGGATCCAAGGCGAGCATCGCTATCACTAGCCTTGCAGCTTCTTGACTCTGCCATGATGATCGTCTTGAGGGGGAGAAGCCGGTCAGGAAGTGGTGTTCGTGGGTTTTTTTAAGGATGCGACCACGCTCCCTCCCACGAACTTCGATTGTCTAAACCCACACACCGAATTTTCTTGGCTCGGTGGAGGGGACAGCTTATAGGGTTGACGACTCTACTGCGGGAGATGATTGCTCTGTTCTGGGTACACGTCAGGAGACTTGCCAGCACACAAATCAACACTGAGTGAAGGGAAACGACTGTGCGCGTGCTTGAAACTATTGAATCACGAGGATAATTTCAAAACTGTGATTGAAAAACGAACACTATGAGTTTGGACACGGATGTGGACAGCAAGCAGGTCAACAATGAGATTTTCGCCATGATGAAGGTAATACACGCAGACTCCAACAAACTGAGCAACACCGAGAAGCTCGACGAACTTAGTCAGAGGCTCCTCAACAATGTTGCATCTCAGCTCAGGTGGTGTTTTGTGGACAGCACCGGCCTCATGTGGGATCCGGAGAGGAGGGAACTCGTGGGCTCCCCTGACTGGACGAGGATTTGTCGGCTGCTCTTCGGGGAGGTACGTGAGAACGGGACCTGGGTCCTGGTCAACAGCCGGCCGTATTGCATGCACAATAGGATCTGCAAGAGGCCATCGGCAGCTCATTCCTTTCTTGAGCGCTACGGCATCCATGCGAACCTTGAGAAGGCAACCCATGCTCATATCACCATCGCCAAGATCGCCAAGGTTGATCCCAAGTGGCTGGAGACCAATCTGAGCATTTCTTCGGATTTGGCAACCAGGATTCGGCAAGAGGCTGGTGCAGAGATCGCAAGGTGCTGTGACTGCATGGAGCGATGGTCGGCGCTGTTTAAGGACACCTTTGGCAACCCTTACGCCGACCCCGTCCCCAAGTACAAGGAGACCCCGCAGAAGCGACTCTGGACGCTGCTGTGGCACCTGAAGCACTTGCACGAGGCCGGGGTAATTAAGATCATCTCTGAGGATCAGATGAATTGCATCCTCGGGTTCAACCTGCTCGTCGTGCAGCAGCCTGAATTTCACCAGGAGATCTCCAAGTTCGTCCTGACAAACAGCAGCTGGGCCGCTCGCCGAGGGGCATCCAACATCCCTACCCGTGAGAAACTTTGTGCCTGTCGCCTCCATCCATCTTTTCTCTATGGTTTCTATATCACTTGTGTTTACCCCCTCCGTCCTTGCACCTCTGTCTTTCCTTCTCTGTTCGTGTACCTCTCTCTCTCCTTCCATATGTCTCTCTTTCCTTCTCTGTTCGTGTACCTCTCTCTTTCCTGCCTCGTCCTCGTATCTCTCTCGTTCCTCCTTCTCGTTCTTGTTGCTCTGTCCTTCCTCCGTCCTTGTGCACATCTCTTTCCTTCTCTGTTCTTGTGCATTTCTCTTTCCTGCCTTTTACTTGCCAGATGTACCACTACCTTTCATTCTTGTTGTTCTGCCTTCCTTTCCACTGTGCTTGTGCCTCTCTTGTTCCGTCGTGAATCTCATCAAGGCCACTCTCCTCGCTGACTGCCTTGCTGACTGGCAGGCCCCGTGTACGAGCTGCTGCGCATGATCGGAGTGGCCCCTGTCTCTGAATCTCGAGGACCTAAGGAGTTTGATCCGACGCCCGGCAAGGTGCAGTAGTGCGATGACGTGCACAGTTGCTGTCAGTTTTCCGTTCTCCCCGTGTTGCTGTTCTCGTATCGTTGTCTTCCTGGTCAATGATCCTTATGTCCTCCAGGCTGGAAATGAGCAGGATCAGATGTATGCGACAAGGTCCTGAGATCCTGCGACTTGTGCATGGCAGTTTGACATGAATGAGTGCAGATACCAGTATAGCCACCATGAGATGATGAGGAACTGTTATCGTCTGATCGTCAACGCGGAGTATCGGAGGCGACCGGAAGAGCCGGCGGGATAAATTACAACATGTCAAGGTGTTGTTTGATGTTATGGAACCGGCGGATTCTCCGTATTGTAAGAATCAGACTGTGAGCGGCACACGCTCCTTCTCCTTTATTCTCTTGTCCCCCTTATTCCCTTGTCTTGCCCGCTCTTCATCCCTCTCTTCTCTTCCCTCCTCTGGGTTTCACTCTCTCCTGTCTCCTGCTATGACGGATTTTGTGTTCATGTCGTTCCTCCACCATCGTTCTCCTTTTTCTCCACCTCTGTCACTTGTTGTCTGTCTATCGATCCCTCTCTCGAAGTAGCTTGCTCTTTTCCTCTATTTTCCGTTGCTCGCAGAGAGAGAGAGAGTTTTCTGTTGCTCGCAAGCACGTTTTTGGGGAGTTTTTGTTTGTTCGGCGCCTCAGACCATGCCGAGAAATGAAAGATAGTTAAGAACAATACTTTTGAAAAGAATGAAACACATTTATCAGCAACATGTACATACATACACGGAGAACGTTACAGTCTCCTACAGCCTCATCCAAGAAACGCCCATTTTCTTCTCGATCGTTGTCGCAAAGCTTCTCATCTGCAAAGGGATCATTATCGCAGGAATGACTCATCGCGCTCACCATTCGCTCCCTCTCGCTCCTCCTTTCGTCAGCACGCCTCTTCACGTCCTCATACATCTGCGCTCGCTCTCCCATCAGCTCCTCTTGCCGCCTCCTCTCTGCTGAAAACCTCTCGCAGAGATTCCATCGTCGCCTCCTCCACTGGCTCCTTGCGCTCTAAAGGTTTACCGCTAATGGCCTTGTCCTCTCCCACAAAGGAGGAGAGCAAGTGCATGCAGTCAACTGACTTGCTCTCGGTCACCAAGAGCGGAGAAGCACCGAGGCACCTGTAGGCGATTCGTGAGCAGAAAGTGATGAAGGGAAGAGGGAGATCGGAGGATGAAGATAGGAGAGGGCGGGCGGGCAGGTAGAATGCCGTCAGAACGGCGATGGTATCGGGTAAGTGGAGTCTGCGGAGGAGAATGGCACTGACACTGATGAGACAGAGACAATCGGAACGATGAATATTTGTAAGAAGGACTATGACCGTGACTGTGACGACGACGATGCACATGATGATGATGTTGTTGATGTTGAGAAAAGGTAGGGGGAGAAGGAGGAGGAGGAGGAGGAGGAGGAGGAGGAGGAGGAGGAGGAGGAGGAGGAGGAGGAGGAGGAGGAGGAGGAGAAGCAGGAGAGGTCCTCACCTGCAAACTTCCCGGTGGGACTCTAGCGAATTGCCGCCCGAGGGCCGAAAGCTCTTGCGGACGGTCGAAGACACAGCAGAGCTCCTGGTGTGTGTCGAGCTGACTGCGATCTTGTTCCTGCTCCATCCTCGTCATATCATGCATGGCCTGCATCCTTTCCTTGTGTCACCGGAGCTGTACGACCGTCGGGCCCAGGGACACGAGCAAGGAGCGGAGGTCGGAGAGGAGCTGAAGGAGAAGAGAGCATGTTACTAGGAACAACTGGATGTTTCCGTCAAACACGCACAAGGCTGGGTCAGACCTGGCAGGGGGGTTGCTGCGTGAATGCTTCGAGGTCAATCCGCGATCTTTCGTGGTCGGAATGCATCGCAGCGTTGGAGAGCCAAGAGTAGAAGAGAAGAAATTTCTTTCGAGATTCTGAGGAAGAGTTTGAGAACTTTTCATGCATGCAGAGAAGAAGGAGATCGGAACCAGCATCTGGTCTACTCGAGCCTTTCTTCACTTTCTTCTCGCACAGCTGGTAGGAGGTGTAAGAATGGTACTGGGGAACATCGGTTCCATGTTCCCACCTTCAGAATCTCTCCGAGAGTCGTTGCTTGTTTCATCTCTGCAAAGGTTTGTCAGTCAAAAGCGTGTCTGCACACAGCTCAGTACTTGTCCGATGAAGAAAATTGCACACTAGTCGGTCCAAGTGCATTTGCCTGTAGAAAAGCTCCATGAGGTATCTCAACAGTGCGCAAATTTGCAACCTGATGAACAGCTTCCTGCAGTCAAACTGTGCACGGAGTGAGTCGGCAGGGCTGAGAGAGAGGAAGGAGACTCACTTGTAGGAGGTTGAAGCTCATCAGAGCTGAACGAGATCTTGATCGCACTCCATCACATCTCCGATTCACTGAGAAGTTTCCTAAAGGGATAATGGTGACTTGGGTTGATTTCTAATTGTTCTCATCATGAATGAATGACTGATTGGTGGAAGTATAGCACGATTGAGTGATTCGATGACTGAATGATTGACTTCATTGCCTTTATGTGCGCTTTCATTCTCCTCGTCATACCTTCCTGGTCTGGCCCGAGCCTCCGTACTGTCCTCCTCTCCCCAGTAGCATTCCCAAGAAAGTTCCCTCTTGCGATCATCCATCCCCAGGCTACCAATAGCTCCCTGCTCTGCATTGAAATTAGTTTCCTCCTCCTCCTTCTCCTAGGAGGAGTATGGGTATCAGAAGGATCAATGATCAAAATCGCGAGCAGGAACAGGACAGACATAGGGAAGAGGAGGAAGACACTGTTGCGAGTACAGGTGCAGGAAGAGAGTAAGGAAGCGGAGGACTCCTGCTCCTGCTCCTGCTCCTGCTCCTACTCCTACTTCCTCGGCTGCCGCTGCAACTGCTGCAGCAGCTGCTCGTCATCTCTCAACACGCAAGACTTCTCTTCCATTACTTCTCAGATCTTCTCGAACTTCCCTGCAGTCATTCTCACTCACCTTGCACTCGAAGCTCTCAGAAGCAGCGATCCTGTACAGCTCGTGCAGGCGGGGGTAGCCCAGCGCCGCCAGTGTGGTCACCTGCAGCAGGCGAGTGCTGAGGGGGAGGCGACAGCCATTGACATGACATACCACTGCCACCTTCGTTTGCTTCTTCTTGTTCATGCACACTTTGCTCCACAGAATGTCGAGCTGCGGCAAGCACGGAGTAGTAAGCTCCAAGGAGGGAGGAAAGGTACATGCTGCGGCTGCTAACCTGACTGCAAGAGACCTCTGGGTCGATCAACAGCACCATCATGTCATGCATCGAACGCCACAGCCTACAGTGCATCGTGAGCGCCGGTAGTGGTACAATTGTGCAGATCAGATCTTACTCCGTTGACGACTTGGTGCTGTCTTCCACCTTGGAGAGCCGCAACCTGCAACAAACATGAGCCAACATGATAGCTGAAACTCAAACTTCTTCTCCATCGCCACTACAACCACAGCTACATCCTTCTCCTCATCCTCCTTATCTTTGTCTTCCTCCTCGCTATGATTACCATCATCATCATCATCATCATCATCATCATCATCATCATCATCATCATCATCATCATCATCAACGACACCACCACCGCCGCCACCACCACCGCCACCACCACAATTGTCATCGTTTCCTTATGAAAACCAGCCTTCCTCCCATTCACATCCCATTCATCACATTATCACCATCATTCATCATCATTCATCATCATTCATCATCATCATCATTGTCATCATCATCATTGCCAGCACAATCAGCACACTCATCTTACATCTCAAGTGACGGAGAGCTCCCGCCATGCTCTCGCAGCGCCTCCTTCACGGCGCTACAAGCTTCCTGCGCCATGCCTGAACCTCTCTGAGGCGGACACGGATCTTCTGGAACATGTCGGGGAGGGAGAGGGAGGGAAGGAGTGAGGAAGGTGGAGAGGGAGAGTGGGGACGAGAGGGAGGGAGAGGGAGGGAGAGGGAACGAGAGGGAGGGAGAGGGAGGGAGAGGGAACGAGAGGGAGGGAGCATGGATTGTGGGGGTATGTGAGAAGTGTTTCGCATGCTCGGAGCGCTAATCTGCACCAACTAGGCTAGGATGCAATCGCGATGACCGGGGATGAGGGAGAGGATGAGAAGCAGGAGCGTCAGGCCTCGTTCACCAGCAACTGCAGCATGCTTGGCCCTCACCCTCCTCGCCTGCATGGCTCTTGCTCAGAGTGACGTCGCAGATCCGACATGCTCGGGCGAGTGTGAAGCGGAGGAGCCCCTGGCGACGCCAGAGGTTGTTCTACTATGGCCGGACGAAGGAAGAGTCTTCAAGAATGGCAGCAACATCGTCGCTGCCCTGGTGACGGCGAGGTGCTGCCATGCTGAGCGGCTCATGACGGGCTAACAGATCGCAGGTTTGACACGCCTAGGGAGGGCTACATCCACCTCCTCCTCAATGGGTACCCTGAAGCGAACTTTACCCCGCATGCGCAGGACACGGAGGTGAGGGAAGGGAGAGCGGCGATGAAAGAGGGGGGTGGAAGGAGGTATCCCTCCTTGTGCGATCATAGCATTGAGTAGGGGAGGAACTCGCCTGCTGAAGTTTGACAAGAGGGCAGAGTGAGGTTTTTAGTGCTGACGATCTCCTCCTCCTCTAGGGAAACAGGCGTCTTCACATCGTGCTTCCGCCCATCGCAGACGGGGGAGTGTCGGTAGAGGTAAGATGCAGAAAACATGATAGCATTGCCTTGTCTATGTTTCCTTGCTCTGATTGCTGCTTGCCACTGCCTCTCCACCTGCTGTTGCGGCAGCTTCTCCTGCTCCTCCTGCTTTTGCTCCTTCTCCTTCTCCTTCTCCTCCTTCCCCTCCTTCTGCTCCTTCTGCTCCTTCTGCTCCTCTTTCAATTCCTCTTCTTCCTCCCCTTCCTCCTCCTCTTCCTGCTACTCTGATGCATCCCTTGACGCTGTGTACGTGGAAGGTTCAGTGTCGATCGCCAAAAGGGAAACTGCTGGCCAAGGCAGGAGCAACGTTCTTTGTTCAGAGTAATATATCGCTGCCATCAACAAAGTCGTCTATGATATGGGAGAAGCCAGGGTAAGACAGATCAGCAGTGAATTGATGTAACGTGATGTTTAAGATCTTGCCATGACGTCGGATTCTGCGATCAGAGGAAAGATTGTAACAACCACGGGGAATGTCGCAATGGAGCTTGTATTTGTGATGCAAACTGGGCGGGTAAGCCTTTTGTCATCGTTTTTCATGGGAAGGACGAGATAAATGATGATGGCGACGATGATGATGACGATGACGATGACGACGACGACGACGACGATGACGATGATATGATGATGATGATGGAGTCGAGACTGATGGATATGATGATAATGGAGACGATGGTAGGAGAGATGATGACCGTTGAGATGAGAAACATGACGATACTGCTGTTTTCAAGGTTGGTGGTGGTGGTGGTGATGATGATGGCGATGGTGATTGATGATAATCCTGATGATGATGCTGATGCTGATGCTGATGATGCTGCCGATGGTGACATCTTGCTTTCAGGGGACACTTGCGATCATGACATCTTGAACAATCCAACGTATCTGCCTGACATCCATCCCCTCGAATCGCCCTCCTTGTGCCACAAGTCAGCTTCATGGGAAAACTTGTCTGCGATGCTGCTGAAGGAGCTTCAAAGTTTACACTCACTTGGTCTCGTCTCAACACTGATCTCCCGCCTCTCACCTGCTGTTTCAGGCCATTGCTCTGACGAGAGCAGAGTCATGTGGTTTGCTGCTCCTCATCATGGTTCGAACCTCTGGCTCCTTCTCTGCCTATGCTCTTTCGTCCTCCTGCTTTTCCTCCTCCTGTTTCTACTTTTTCTCCTCCTCCTTTTCCTCCTTTTCTCCCCAGCCTCTTTTCATAATCCCTCCTTTACAACCTTTAAAATCTCCGTGTTCATCTCTTCACTCTCCTTTGGTTTCAGTTCCTGCTTCCCATTCCCTGGTGTAACTTGTCTCTCCCCTTGCTCTCGACTACCCACTCTCTGCTCCTCTGTCTGGATTCCTGCCTCTGTTTTCTCCTACCTCTTCCCTCGCTGATCTCCTCCGTCAGGTCTGGGAGGAAACATGCACATCCTTACCGTCGCGCTCACACACGCGCTTGCGAACTCCAGGGCGATGGGAGTTGTGTGAGTCAGAGGGAGCAGGAGGAGGAGCAGGAGGAGGAGCAGGAGGAGGAGCAGGAGGGAGGAGGAGATGGGAGATGAACGAGGAATTTGAAAATAGGAATGGGAATGGAAATATAAGGTTAGAGGCGATTAGATGGGAAAGGGAGAGAATGTAGCAAGGAGTGTCAAGCTTCTCGTGGCGAGGAGAGGCTGCATAAAATACCCGTGAGAGGGAAGCAAATAGCCAAGTAGATGAGTGAGTGAAAGAGAAAACGCAGAGTGAGGGGTATCAAAGGGAGACGGGAAGACATTGACAGAGGAAGGGCGAGAAGATGGCAGAGAAAGTAGAGGAGCGCATTCAATGACTTTTTGACGACTTCATCAGAGGTAGCTGGACGTACGGGTCTCATGAAGGCTGTAATGGAGCCTCACACGGGCTGGCATGCTACTACAACGACTATGCTTCTGCCTGCCCGCACCTGTTTGTGAACGAGCACTCGGGTAGGAGAGAAAGAGGACAAGTGGAGGAGGAGGAAGAGGAAGAAGAGGAAGAGGAGTCAGAGGAAGAGAGAGGGATGTGGTGGTGAACATGGAAGTGATGGAGGAGAGGAGGAGAGGAGGAGAGGAGGAGAGGAGGAGAGGAGGAGAGGAGGAGAGGAGGAGAGGAGGAGAGGAGGAGAGGAAGAGAGGAGGAGAGGAGGAGGAGGAAACGGGAGAGAGGGAAAGCTAAGATGATGAGATTGAGTGCAGGGGAATATTTGCTTCTGAGAGAGGAGGAGCCGAACTGGATGTGGGAGGACCGAAATCGACTCACTGGTCACGGTCGAAACCCTTCGCATGTTGGTGAGATGGGGGAGGGGAAAGGGAGGGAGAGACGTGTACGGTACCGTGAGAAGAAAAGAGCGCATCTTTGTGCGAAAGGAGACAACAATGATAGGAGATTGTTGAAGTGCTTGAGGAGGAAGAGTGCGATCGAATGAGGGGAAAACGAGGAGGAAACCAACGAGAAGGAGAGAGGGAGGAGGAGGAGGAGGAGGAGGAAGAGGAGGAGGAGGTA
>NW_005434623.1:216321-239835 GCF_000315625.1 Guillardia theta CCMP2712
TTCTACCTTCTTCCTCCCCCTCCTTCCTCTTTCTCCTTTTTCCTCCTCCTCCTCCTCCTCCTCTTCCTCCTCCTCCCGCTCCTACTGCTCCTCCTCCCCTTCTCTTCGCTCTCCTTCTCCACATTTTCCTTTTCCTTCCTCTTCTTTCGCTTCCTCTTTCCTCCTCCTTTCTCTGCCTCCTCATCTTCGTCTCCCTCATGAAACACATCCTCTTTATGTTTTCCAATGCCTCCTTCTCCTCTGCTCCTCTGTTGCTCCTGTCACAGTTCTCTCCCTCTTCCTCCCACATCGCCTCATCAGAGTTTGTCGTCAGATCAAGAATTTTATCGGCTACCGTCATCCCATCATCGGGGTCCACATACGACATGGCGACGCCTGCATTCATGGTCTGTCACTGATTTCTTTTTCTCTTGCTTCAAGATGAGCAAGCTTACCTTGGAGCAACAGGCTCCCTCTCCTCCTATCGCCCTCCGTGTAAACTCGTCCCGGAGTATTTCAAGCAGGCAAGAGGAGGGCGGGGAGGTCGAGGCTGAGAAATACAGGGAGGAGAGGATATGAGAGACAAGTAGGTAGGCAGTGCAGGCAGGGAGGCTGGGAGGGAGAGTGGGGAAGAAGGTAGACGGGAGAAGGGAGAAGGGGGAAGGGAGAGATCAAGGGGAGGGGTGGTAGAGAGTGACGGGAAGAAGGGAAAGGAGAGAAAAGACAAAAGGTTGGATAAAGAAAAAGAATCCATGGGAAGTAAATGGAGGGAACGGCAGGTCGAAGATGTCGCAAACAAGTATGGAGTGCATCGTGTCTATCTTGCTACAGATGATGAATCGGCTGTGCAGTATGTCCGGTAAGCAGTTGATGATGATGATGATGATGATGATGATGAGGATGAGTATGATGATGAGGATGAGGATGAGGATGAGGATGAGGATGAGGATGAGGATGAGGATGAGGATGAGGATGAGGATGAGGATGAGGATGAGGATGAGGATGAGGATGAGGATGAGGATGATGATGATGATGAGGATGAGGATGAGGATGAGGATCAGGATGAAAATGTCAAGGATGCATATGATCATGACAATAATGGTACTAGTGTACATGGTGCCTACTTAGATGCACAAGATGAAATCGGAGACTCACACTCTCTCACTTGGATTGCAAATCAACTTGTTGTTCGCTTCTTATCTTCATCTGTGTTTCTCTCAGGGCCGTATATCGAGAGCTTGACATCATCCACATCCAGATTGATAGAAGAGGTATGATGTCCTCCTTGCTGCTTCTCTCGTCCCCCCCCCTCCTCTTGCCTCCCCTCCTTCTCCTTTCCCTCCTCTTCCATCTCCTTTTGCCTATCCGGTCTCTGTTTCTCCTCGTAAATTATCTCATATTCACTGTACCTCCTCTTTTGTTTGATGATTTTTGCTCCTCTCCTTTTGACTTTCCACTTTCTTCGTTGGGTCCCTTGAATGCGTCTTTGTCCTGTGCTGCTGCCATTCTCCTCGTCTCCTTCTGCCCCTTCTTTGCTCTTGTATCTCCTCCTTTCTTTCCCGTTCTTTCCTTCGTTCTTCTCAATTCTTCGACGTTGTCCTCCTGTGTTCTCCTCTTGTCTCTTCTTCTATCATTCTTACCGTTCTCTCTGTAGAGTTTCACAGCAACTGGTTCATCGAGTATCGTATGAAAGCCTCGATGGAGTCCAACGACGCGAGCTTTCTTGATCTGCAGATGGTGAGAGAGGAGAGTAGAGGCAAGGAGAGGAGGGGAGAGGAGAGGAGGGGAGGGGAGGGGAGGGGAGAGGAGAGGAGAGGAGAGGAGAGGAGAGAGCATAGCTGAGCAGTCTAGAGGGGAGGGGACAGGAGGGAAGGGAGGGGTAGGAAGGGGAGAGAAGGGGGCAGTTAATTCTTTAGGACAAGCAGAGGAGGGTGGAGGAACTCGGAAGTGTTTCACATGCTTTTTCCTTTCAGGTTGCAGACTCAACAATCATCGATCTTGCTCTGCTGGCAGAGAGCGACTACTTGGTAAGTTAAGAGAGGAAGATGAAGGCTGGAGCGAGGGAAGAGGACCAATGGGAGAGGAGGGAGGAGGGAGGGGGAATGGGAGGAAATGGGCATGAGATGAAGAGATCAAGAATCTGAATGTTTTCATTGTTAGATCGGCGCTTTTTCATCTCATTTTTCTCGTCTCGTGCTTGAACTGAGTGTCAGCATGAAAGGATACGTTAGTCAACCCCTCCTCATCCACCACTTCTTCCTCCTCTTCCTCCTCCTCTTCCTCCTCCTTCTCCCTCCTCTCCCTCCTCCTTCCTCGTCCTCTCCTATGAAAGGTCACGTGGGTCAACTTCTCCTCCCCCCTCCCTCCTCTTTTGTTGTCTTGTTGTATCGCTCGTCCCCTCCTCGTCTGTCTTCTGCTTCCGTATCCTGCACTGTTCCTCACTCTCCTTCTGCCCCGCTCCCTCCTCTCGTCCCCTCTCCTGCCCTCTCTCCCTTCCTCGCTCTGTCCATTCTCTCCCCTTTCCTCTCTCCTCTTGTTTTCCTTTCATCTCCTTTCACTTCTCTCACATTCGTCTCAGGTCCCTCCCTATGTCTCTCTCGATTACGCCTACGGCATGCCAGGAATTTTCCCTCCTTACGCTCGACCCCAGTAGCTTTTATGTACAAAGATAAATTACCAGACAGCAAGCGGGAAAGGTTGTTCCACACTCATTCCTCCCTCCTCCATTACCACATGCTCCTCCGTATCCTCTCGCTCCGCTTCCTCCGCTTCCTCAACATCCGCCGCTTGCGCTTCCCTTTTTCCCGTCGCTCTTTTCTTCCTTGTCCTCAGACCCTTTACGGGTTCCCCCGCTGCAGCAGCGTCTGTGCTCGTTCTATGAGGGCGGAGAGGTGGGTACTTCTTGTCTCTTTCCCCCTCCTCTCAGGCGGGACGTTCTCCTTTCCCATCCTCCTCTGCTGCCGGAGCCCCCGGTCGCCATCGGAGGACGGCGGATCCAGCGGACGACACCTTGCCATGTCGTCTTGCTGCCTGGAGGTCAGGAGGGAGAGCTCGGGCAGGAGAGCAGTGTCGTTGTAGTCCTGGAGGGAGCAGACAAGCTGCTGAAGTATCCTGTTCTGTTCCATGATGAGGTGGTTGGAGGATGCGGAGCTGTGCGAGTGTGAGAAGGCAGAGGGAGGAGAGGAGCGACTACCTCTTGTCTTGTTGAGATGTGCTGATGGCAGCAGGTTGAGGAGGAGGAACGTCTGAGGGAGAAGGGTGAGAGACCGAGAGGGGGCAGGAAGATCAAAGAGGGAGAAGGCAAGGGAGGGGCAAGGAGAGACAAAACTTAAGGCGAGGAATGAGGAGAGGAGGAAGGAAGGAGAGGAAGAGGACTCTCAGGAGAGGGAGGGGAGGAGATTTCAAGGAGCCATACCGTGTGCCTTCTTCTTCAAGGCCTCTGCTTGTTTTCTAAAGTCTTGCTCAAGTTTCTCCGCGTCTTCTCGCGCTCTTCTCGCCTCCTCCTCCAGCTCTCTAGCCCTCCTGGCACAGACGCTCCGCTCCACCATCCTCAAGTGAACCTCCTCCTGCATCTGCTTCGCCTCTTTCTTCCGAGCGCTGAGCTCCTCCACCAGAAGCTGACGTGACCAAGACATCTCCGCCAGAGCCTTCTCGATGCACACAACTCGTCTCTCCTCCTCCTCCTCCCCGCCTCTTCCCCTGCCTCCTCGTTGCTCGCACTGGCATGCAGCATCGACTTGAGCAGGAGGAAGGGAGACGCTCCTTTCACGCTCCTTCCTAGACAGCAGCTGCTGCACTGCAACCAGCTCCTGCTTGTAGTACTCCATGAGACCCGCAGCGTTGCTGAGCTCCTTCTCAAGACGCTGCCGGATCCCTGCCTGCTCCAACGCCTGCTGCCTGAACGCCAGCGTCTCAGCCCTGACCTTCTCTTGCTGCGTCCTCCGCCTCTCCAGCTCTCCTTCAGCTTCCCGCAGGTTGCACTCGAGGTGGGAGAGCTTGTTAGAAGTCGCGACCAGCTCGATCTCAACAGATCCCTTCTCAGCTTCCAGGAGCATGTGGAGATGCGACAGGTGCGCACAAACCTCCTCCTTCGTCCTCTTCTCCTCAACCAGGCACGCGACCTTGCCTGCGAGCCGGGAGCAGACGACGGAGGCAAGCGCTGCCGCCTGCTCCTCCACCTCCTGCACCCTCCAGTCCAGCTCAGCCTGGGCTGTCTGCCACTCCTCCGCCACCCTCAGCTTCCTCCTCAGCCTCTTCACCTCGCTCCGGCACTGCATGAGAGCAGCACGTCCATCCTCCACCTCCCTCCGTAGACTCGCCGACTGCGCGAACTGATCGCGAAGGTCCTCTGCAAGTTCCATGAAGCACCGACCAGACATCTCCACCTCTTTACCCAGCTGCACTGCAGAGGCCGCAAACTTGACGTTCCTCTCCTGGAAGACCACAAACCTATTGGAGAGCCTGTAGAGGTCCAGCTGGAGGGCTTCGCACTTGTCCTTCCACTCCCTGCAGGAGCAGGGCCGGCACCCGCCCCTTGCACTGCCCTCCTCCTCCCTCGCCCGCAGCACTTCTCTTCGTTCCTCCTCCTTCGCTGCCTCCGCTGCCCTCAACTTCTTGCTCAGCCTTATAACCTCCTCCCTCCTCCCCTCCAGCTCCCCGAGGACAGAGCGATGGACGGAGCTCAAGTCAGCCAACGCTTGCTCGAGACCAAACACCTTCTTCTCATTCTCCAGCAGCCACACACTGCAGGTGCACAGCCTCTCCCCTCCCAACCGCAACCTCGCGAGGGAAGACATCTCAGCACGTAGCCTCTCCTCCGCCTCCCTCCGCCCTGCCTGGCTCGCCTCCAGCTCCCTCTTGCTCTCCCGCATCGCCTCCTCTACCTCCGACAGCCTCGCTCGCGTCTCCTCTGCCTTCCGCGACCAGAACTCCGCGTCCTGCCTCGCCGCCCCTGCCTCGTACGCAGCCTTCCTCAGCTCCTCGTCCCTCCTCGCCACCTCTCGCTTCAGCTCGGCCATCTCCTCCTCGCCTCCTCCGCTCCTCCTCCCTTCCTTCGTTGCCCCTCCTTCTGCTCTCCCCGCCCTCTCCTCCAGCGCTGCCTGCTGCTGCTTCAGCTCGGCTTCTAGCTGGCCCATCGCCTGCCTTGCTTGCTCCGCCTCCGCCCTCGCCAGCTCCGCCTCTCTTCGCTCCTCCCTCAATCGCGCCTCCTGGCCCGATATTGCCTCCTCCATCTGAGCTCGTGCTCCAGCAAGCCTCTCCTCCGCCTCCCTCCGCCCTGCCTGGCTCGCCTCCAGCTCCCTCTTGCTCTCCCGCATCGCCTCCTCTACCTCCGACAGCCTCGCTCGCGTCTCCTCTGCCTTCCGCGACCAGAACTCCGCGTCCTGCCTCGCCGCCCCTGCCTCGTACGCAGCCTTCCTCAGCTCCTCGTCCCTCCTCGCCAACTCTCGCTTCAGCTCGGCCATCTCCTCCTCGCCTCCTCCGCTCCTCCTCCCTTCCTTCGTTGCCCCTCCCTCTGCTCTCCCCGCCCTCTCCTCCAGCACTGCCTGCTGCTGCTTCAGCTCGGCTTCTAGCTGGCCCATCGCCTGCCTTGCTTGCTCCGCCTCTGCCCTCGCCCGCTCCGCCTCTCTTCGCTCCTCCCTCAATCGCGCATCCTTGGCCGACATCTCTTCTTGAAGTTGCTTTAGAGTCTGTTGGTTTCCAATGTGCGTAAGTGCCATTCTGGAGTTGTGACAGTCAATCGTGATCATCCTTTGGAGAATGAGCTCAGCTTGCCTCTCCAGCTCATCAACGAGTTCAGAGGTTGACGCCAACATGCGCAAGCTTTTCTTGTCCTCCCTCGCTACCTTTTCAGCATCTTCGCACATTGCCCTCATTCTCTCTACCTGAGCTTGAAGAGCTTCCGACTTCTCCAGCAGCCTCCCCCTCTCCCCCTCGACCTCCTCAAGCCTCCTCAGAAGCTCAAACCGCTTAGTCTGATGCGACGGTGACATCAGGAACGATGCCGCCTCCTCCAGACGCTGCTTCTCTCCCGTCAAGCCCTCCACCCTCTCGACAAGCTTTCTCCTCTCCTCCTTCAGCCCCGCTGCTTCCTCCTTGCCTGCCTCGGCCTCTCGCCTGCTCTCCGCAAGCTCGCCCCTGACCCGATCTAGCTCCTGGCCAAGGGACTCGAGCTCCTGCCTGACCGACTGATGTTGTTCCGATAGTTCCTCAAGCTGCGCTCTGCTATCCTCAAGTTTGGAAGCAAGATTGGCTTTCTCGTTTTGTACCTCTTCCAAAATGATTTGCAGGCCATGGAGACTCTGCTGGTAGTACGAGGAGTGCGTGCCAATCTCCAAGATTTTCTTTTGCTGCTGCTCGAAGACCATCATTGCAGACTTGTTCTCCTCTTCCAATTCACGAATTGATTCAGAACAGGATCGGACGGTGGCGTGGATGTAGTCTACAAACTTGGAGACTTCGCTGCTGCAAGCTTGTCGTTTCAAGGTCAAATCGCTGATCGTCTTTTTGGAGTCGTCCAGCAGCGTGGTAAGATTATGTTTCTCCTTCTCAAGAGCCTCAAACTGCCTGTCGTTCTGCATCTTCTTTGCCTGATGGGAGGGAGACATCAGAAACGCTGCCGCCTGTTCCAGCGCCTTCTTTTCATGCTCCAACTTCTCAATCCTTAGAGTAAGAGCCCTCTTCTCTTGGATGTGAGTAGAAATTTCTTGCTCATGGCAGGAGGCTTGCACCAACAGCTCTGAGAATCGCGTGTCAACATCAGCAGCCTCCCGTTTAAGCTGTTCCATGTTCGACATCAGTCTTGACACCTACGTCGACCCATCAAACGATGAATGAAGGGATGACATGGAGCAGATGTGGAAAGGAAACTTGGGGGTGGCTGAAGAGAGTAAGAAAGATCGAACGGAAGGAAAGAGAAAGAGGGGAGGAGCAGAGAAGAAGCAGATTGGCACCTGCAATTCGACTGATCCCTTCTCTTGATTGAGATGTTCTATTTCCTTGGAAAGTTGGTCTTTCTCTTTCTTCTGTCTGCCGATTTCAACCTCAAGATTTTCGTTTGTCCTAGCCAGCGTCTTCGACAGCAACCTGAGCTCATCAAGCTCTTTCACCTGCGCCTGGTGTCTCTGCTCTAGTTCAAGATACTGCTTCCTCCAACGAAAGTCCTCTGACACGTGAGGATCTGGCGGAGCAAGTGCCTGAGAGGAGGGTTCATATCATGTTGGCGATGAAGGCAAGGAGCAGTACCATCGGTCGATCGGGCAAGCTCTCCAAAGAATGCTTCAGGTTCTCAATCTCTGAGGCGAGGATCTGCTGGTCCTTGACAAAAGAGGATTCTTTCATCGAGTGCAGCAGCTGCTGGACTTCGCAAACGAAGATCCGACTGCCCTCCATGCACACTCCAGTCTTCCTCGAGAATTCCTTGTAGGGGGACACCAGCTTCGGAAAGAACATGTGCTTGGCTCTCTCGGACAACGAGCTCTTGAGTTTCTCAGTCTCGGCAAGATCTGTCTGTGCAAACATGGCGTTGACAGTCTGCCGATCGTTGTAAATTCCAGTGAGAGACAAGGACCGAAGACTTACTTGGATGGCTTGCATCGCTGCCATGCTGATCGCCTGCTTCTCTGCTAGCCCCTCGATGATAGCGCACACTCGACGACGATGGCTCACTGTCGGGGAGAACTCTGGCTTTGCCGGGCTGGACACCTGGCGGACGAGTCGTCAGCACTGAGTTTCAGCAGCCCTTTATCGTCACCTGGCCAAACTGTGTGCTGAGTGAGATTACGATTCCTGCATACTTCTCCTTGGGATGATCCATGGCGGCCTCGTCTGCAGCAACGTGCCGACGTCAGGCATGGTCAGAGGGAGAAATGCTTCCCACTTGAGCTCGTGTCGGGAGTGCTCAAGCCTTTCAAGGACGGATTGTCCTCCATCTCGCTTTGGTTCGCTGTTTCCGTGTCTTTGTTCTTCTTCTTATTCCATGGCGGAGTAAACACCTTCTTTGATTTGCCTGATCCATTGGAGGTCAATACAACACTGTCATCATCGGATATCGTGGCAAACCAAGATTGTTCATTGCACGCAGAGTGTATGTCGGTAGAAAATTTCAGCTCCCACTACTCCCAACTGAAAACAGATGCCACGGACAAGTCAAGCACAGAAAAAAACACATTCAAGTCCCCGAGTTCATCCTAATCTTGCCGCGCTTCGATTCTTTCAGTGATCGGCGTCAACAACATCATCAGCAGACATAGTGTCTTCGTCGATCTTCTCCTACACTTCTCCATGACATGCGACTGCTCACCTGACATGGCTCGCCACTCCTGCCATATTCACCCGCCTTTTCTTCCGGAAACCTCAAATTCAAAAACTCGTTTAGCTCCGACTTTGAGGGACTATCATTAAAATCGATTAGCTCAACCGTGCACGGTTGAGCCCGGGGTCACCGGGCCCGGGGTGACCTCAACTTGTGGGCCCGTGACCAATTTTTATTGTATTAATGCTACGTCCTCCATTCACGCGGAAAGAGAGTTTTTCGAGCTGAGATTGACCGGAGATGAAAGCAAAAATCTTGTAACAAATCAGAGCTGATGCCAAAAGACTTATTTTGAGTTATCAATATATATGTTGCATTTCAGATCTGAATCGCCTCTTCTTCTCTTCGTCGGCCTCCCTTGTCTTTGGGGTCGCATCTATTGGATGTACCCGTGGTTACACAAGGGAAAACCACCGGCCGATAGGTCTTGCAAAATTGAATGCTCGCTTGGTAGTCCGGTACCGGTACTCCCTGGGTGACTACCGGACGAATTCTGGTAAAATTATCCGGTTCAGACGTACCCTCTGTCCCCTTTCTTTGCTGTTTTTGCACCCGTGGCTTCTAGGATCTACTTCACCGGTGTATGGAACTTTGGCACCCGTAGTTTTTACATGAGAATAGACCGGTGGTAAACGTTCCAAGGTCCAAGTTTTTGTTTTGAAAATGAAAAGTGTTATATAATAAAAAAATCATTTAAATAAAAAATAGTTATTCTTGTATATAAGTAGTTATTCTTTTACGGAGGGATCTACAAATTGTCTTGAATCCAAGGGGTAGGGGTCAGTGAGCAGCACTACCACCATTTGGCATATCATATGGACCGGTGGATTGTGATCTTTGCAATGGGGACACCATAATTTCATGGGTGGGGTGGAGCGAGGCATTGCAGACGAAAAGCACCCACCCCAATGACGAGAATGTGTCCCACCCCATGCACCAACAAAAGTAAACTCTACCCCTATCAATTACCCAAAAATCACTGGGTTCATACCCCTCCATTTTACTACCCCTACCTACAACAATCCAACACCCTTGCTGCGATGCACCCCACTCATCAAATCCTTTACACACTACCCCACCCTCATGAAAGAAAAGAATCTCTGGCCAAGTTCCCAATGTACCCGTCCATTTCGTCATCCCCACCCCCATAAAAGAATCTTCTGTGGCATCGAAAATTCTTCAGCACTAAGTGAGCTAATATATTAGAAACAATAAGCTCAAATTGTCATATAGTATGCACCCTCGCCCTTTGCGGGAATGATTGCTGTACCATCATCGTTCCATTCCATTTGAAGTACCCTACCCCTGTATTTCTATTACCCACCCCTGGAATCCAAATCGCCGCAACAAGGTTTGAAACGCTGTGATGATGCATCCTTTCAGCCCCCCAAAAAAGCTTACTATAAAAGTGCTCTTGCTACAAGAGCATGTGGCAAGGAGAGATGAGAGAAGAAGGCTGGAGCACGAAGGAGAGTGGAAGGAGAAGAGGCAGGAGGAGGATACAAGGGTAACCAACACGATTAGCTACAAAGCTACTTGTGCATGAAGATAGATTGTGCAAGGAATCGAATAACATGGCTAGGAGCAGCTACTTGCATGTACACCTAAGGTGGCAGATGCGTGTTTTGTAAGATAGTCCTGAAGGCTGAGAAAAATGAATGCCATACGATCACCATACGAGAAAAACATAGAGAAACTCAATTTCAGACGAGATGCAACTCATTTGATGAAAGAGATAAGGGGGGTGACCGCGTAGGTCCCCAAGAGTGTTTCATGGATACCCAGCAAGCACGTGATCATATCCTTGAAAGGCTTTGTAGCCAGCATGATGTCTCAAGTATCCTTCATTGTGATAGATTGCACATGCCACGTCGTTTTTAGTCACTTTCCCCTGTGTTTCTTTCATATTCTCCTGTTGTTTTCCATAGCGCAATGGAACCGGGGATGCGGCTCCTTCAGGGTGTGTGACAGTGGTGTTGCTACAGATGTTTACTTCTACTTTGAATCGCATCCCGCGTGGAGCCCTCAGGGCCCAACAGTCACGTGCAAAATCAGCTGCCATCGCTGCTCAGCAGAAGTGGCAAGACCTTGTCAAGTAAGTGCTATGATATACCACATGTACCGTAATACAAAATGACAGGAACAGCACCAAGGTGGAGCAGACTGTCAAGGATGGCGCCAAGAATGTGCAGTCTGATTGGCAGGACCTTGTCAGAGCTGCCAATAAGATCATTCCAGATGAGCCAGTGGTGACAGAGGCCAAGGTTACTGTCAAGGTATAAAACAAAGTTGAATGATCGCTCAACAGATCGTTTAACGATTCTCGCAGGCAGTCCACGGTGTCAGCATGTAAATTGTAGTCATATAATCCTAAATCTTTATTGTTTGATCGCCTCTTCGTGAGAATTTTCTACGGTTTTGTAATATGGTAAATTGTGTTTGCATGAAATTTGGAGCATGTTTAGTTTCTGGCAACACGCTCTCCCCTGAACACATACGTGATGGTCAAAAGAATGTCTCGACAAGATCGGTACATATTGCAGAGTGCGTGGGTTGGATCAATATATTGTTCTATATCATACTGGATACTAGCTGCTAGTATGCACCCAACAGGGGCAATTAAAAATCAGCTTGATGTTTCTCAAGGGATGGAGTCCTCTTCTGTAACTGTAATGCGCTCAAACGCAACACGGGCTTGGAGATTGAGAATTCTTCTAATTGTCTTCACGCGTAATTATCTTGCAAGTAGAATTGTCTAGTCATGAGTCTAAAGTACTATCTTGGTAGAGTAATATTTTGCTCACTAAGACTAGAACCACGTTGAGATTGAGGCCCAAGGATATCTCAAACTATTCACATGCATGTTCATCATGGTTGATTTGCCACAATTTCATTTCCAATCCCTCTGCCCCCAACAAGGGGCGAGCATATTGCCAAATCCAGTCATCTCGTGCCAGCTTGTTCTCTGTCAAGCACTCCCTCTTCAAGGCACATCATTGTAGTCTCCTTGAGTTCCAACTGGCATGCTCCTGTCTGAGTTGCAGGCCTCGAAGTCTCATCCTCCGTCATTCCCGTAGCCTTCGCTCGTGCCTTCATCACGCTGTTCCACAGCAGCTCGCCCGTACCCGCACTCTGCCTTCGCTTCTTGGACTGCTCGGAGGGAAGACTGTCTAGCTGTGGAAAGCTTGCCCTGCGACTAGGAGCAGCATGCTGGGAGAGGGTCCAGTCGGGAGAGGGCTTGATGGTACGCCGGAGCCGGATGTCGTTTGGCTGAGGAGTTTGATGGGTAGGAGGAGCAGAAGGCGCTGCAGGTGAGGCATGGATCGAATCTTGGACCATCTTGGCTAGTGGAGCTCCTGAACCCGTGCAGTTGAAGTTCGTGCTTGTGGTGGTGGTGGTGGTGGTGGTGGTGGTGGTGGTGGTAGGGGGCTCGCAACGTAGAGATTTTTCCTCAAGAATCACGAGGGCGGGGAGATAGAATTTACACTTAAAAGAGATACAGCTGCAAGATATGCCTTAGGGTACAATGATAAAATTGACAGTCAGAGATGTGGAGGGTCAGAGAAGTTGCGGGGTCTTGGAATCTAGCGATACACGTCTGGGCCTTACAGCAGTCACGAGGGACATGGGTCTACTCGACCTTCTCAAGTCGCAAAACTAAGTCTTTTCGTCAAGAAGGCGCAATGTAGTAAAATGAGAAACTCCGAAAAGACTGCGTCTCGTGTTCACGTGCTCACTGCGTTAAAACGGATTCGGATACAATCCCTGCCGCAACCCTCAACTCTCCTCTCCTCCCTCCTCCATTCGTCTTGGAAGGCTCTGACATCCTCGGCCCTCCCGCTAGAACCTCTCATGCACACCATGGAGACGATGCCTCTCAAGATCTTTCCTAGGAGGAAGCAGGGTCAGACCACCAGGGCGCCTGACGTCAGCCTGACATATGAACGAGTATCCTCCTTCTTTCACATGCGACTAGAAGATGCTGCGCATGAGCTGGTGAGAGCAATGCTCATTCAGTATGATAAATTCTTTGATCTCACGCAGACATTGCAGGGAATCTCTTTGACTGCCTTAAGAAGCGCATGCCGGCGGCTAGGAATCGAGCGATGGCCATACAGCAGGAGTGGAAGAGAGGCAGAGGAAGCAAACATCACCCTGGAAGACAACACAGTCAGCATCGACACAGAGCGTGGAGATGGTGCAACAGAAGTGAATATTGCTGAGGGGGAGTCTCACGAGGACATTGAAATGGAGGAGCAGCAAAATCCAGACTATGAGGTTCATCCTCGGAGTCCAACTGCCTCTTTTGTAGAGTGGTACGTGAACATACCTCTTGACTCTGAAGAAGTCTAGGGAATCTGGACGATTCTAGCTTTCAACTGCTCGACGCGCCTTTCATGCCTTCATGCGTGAATGTGGAGAACAGCACTGAGTGTATTTTGAAAGAGAGTATTACTGTCTGTTATGCATCATTATTTTCTCGACTATTCCCCTTCAATAAGTTTTTCTTGTAAAGTCCTACCTTCTACTTCTTTTGAAAGTTTGTTTCTTTGATTGTACTGCTCTCAAGGAGCCATGAGACGCCTTGTTTGATGAAAAAAAGTAAGTGGTTGCTATCCATTGCTCCAGTGTTTCTACACGCTTCAATGAGAGCTAATTGGACGCGCTCTTTCATTCTTTTGTGAAAGGTCACGTAGACCCCATACCGACAAGACCAACGTGTGACTGATGAAACATTGTCATGTGCCATCTTACGTGCATATTTTCTCACCAACACGTTTCTGAGCAATCACAACGTAGCATCACTTGACACTTGATGTTCCGATTTTCTACCATTCAATCGACGTCAGCCTGACAGACCCGCCTCAGTGCCTTATACATGTAATACTTATAATACTATAAGGTCACGAGGCTGCAAACAGAAATTTGAAAAGACCTGTTTTCCTTTCAAGTATGCTACGTGACCAGAGGACTCGATTTCTGCCATCTTTATCTCCCCCAACACGTAGGAAGGGAAGCCAGGGAAGCAAGAGAAAACGTCCGCGAAAGCATCAGATCTGCTAATAATTTCTGCATCATAGCTGATATGGAGCAACGCCCGATCAAGATCTTCCCCCGCAGGAAGCAAGGTCAGCCCTCCCGAGGCCCCGACGTCTACCTCACCCACGACCGCCTCGCCTCCTTCTTCCACATGCGCCAGAAAGACGCTGCCGAGAAGCTGGTAAGACCTCCTCTACACCATGCTTGAGTGAGCGTGGTTGTAAGAGCCAAGGAAAGGGGAGCGGGGAGTGTGGGGGGGGGGGGGGGGGGGGGGGGGGGGGGCGGATCTAAGAGGATCTGAGGGGGAGTGAGAGTGCGACGCAGGGGATCTCGCTGTCGGCGATGAGGAGCGCCTGCCGGCGTCTGGGGATCGAGCGATGGCCATACAGCAAGAGCGAGCGGGAGGAAGAGGAAGGAGGCAGCAAGGATGGCGACGAAGAAGACCAAGAGGAGGGAGAGATCCCTGGATCAGAGCCTGACAGGATGCCTGTAGAGCAAGTCGCTGATGCTATGGCAACTTCGAGTGAGGGTTCTCCTGTCATGGAGGACGCAACAACTGCAGCTGCTTCTGGAAGCTCCAGTGATCCAATCATGTGGGGAGGCCAAGACGAGGTTCCTACGCCTGAGGTGCTGCCCCGGCCGCCGTCGGAAGCCTTCATGAAATGGTATGCGAGCGTTCCTAACGAGTCTGAGGATGTCTAGTGTGTAGCACGGTGGTCTCAAAGAAGATAAGACGAGAGGATGCAGACAGCATGCGACGATCGAGAGGAAGGTGGCAGAAGCTTTGAAGCATTACCACATTCATAAAGATTGCATGTTAGACATTACATTGCTCCCTTCCATGGCAATCATTTCCAGACATTTCAATGATGTCTATTCTGTGAAATCAATTTATTGGGCAGCATTTGCTCATCGAGGAACTGCTTTCACTCTGTTGTTTCAACCGACTCCTGAGACTTTGATCCTTGAGAAATGGAAGGAAACGTTTCAAGGCAAGGGCGGGCACAGCCTGTAAGTTGGAACATGATCAGATATAACGATTTGTTCGCATGAGATGTCTTGAACGAATGATGTTTGGAGCTATTTCAAGGTACAAGGCAACTCCACTCCTTTCTGTTTGAGATGTCCACAAGTAGAAAGCTGTGAAATGTTCGTTGCAAAGAAATGAGGCACCTGGAACTAATCGTTCCATGAAAACATCTTGCCCTGTAGATTTTGCGTCGAATTGAGGATTGAAATGAGCTCTTGTTTGACGGTTTTTGGCTTCGCACACTCCAATATCATGCGGATTTTTGAGATGTAATCCTTTGCTAGACATGCTTCATGACAACGCGGACAAGTAGGGTTACGAGTTGCCGTCCATGATACTGTGCATCGAAAGAAAAAGAAAAAAAGAAAAGAAACCAAGGTAAAACTTTTGCCTGCGTTGTTTTATTATTTATGGGGAGAAGATATGGGGGAGATCTGACTGCTGACTGCTTCGGAGTTGCTTTCCCAATGCCTGTTTTGAACGCAACGTTTCGAGCTAGGGGGAAGCACTAACTGCTTCCCAATGCCTGTTTTGAACGCAACGTTTCGAGCTAGAGCTTTACTATACGTTGAGATGCGGAGGTCATTCCCGCGTGACCTCTGTCATTCCCTCGTGACCTCTGTATCTGTAAATCGCTCAATCTCCACAAGACAAAGCTCGGAATCCTCCATACTCCTACGAACCCATGCTCAGCGATGAGCGGCAGGAGCCCTCGACAAGCAGCCTGCCACGTGCTCACTTCCCGTTGTCTGGCATACCTGCTCCTCCAAACACTGCAACGAGCAACAACACAAGCGATCATCCATTTCTCCTTCTCCATACTCCTCTTCACCTCGCTGACGACATCCGGCTCCGGCGTACCATCAAGCCCTCTCCCGACTGGACCCTCTCCCAGCATGCTGCTCCTAGTCGCAGGGCAAGCTTTCCTCAGCTAGACAGTCTTCCCTCCGAGCAGCCCAAGAAGCGACGGCAGAGTGCGGGTCCGGGCGAGCTGCTGTGGAATAGCGTGATGCAGGCAAGATCTAAGGTTACGGAGTCAGTGACATTTGATATCACAAGCTTACATGCTCGATCAAACCTGGCGCCTTCGCTGGAAGCAAACTTGTCTGCGTCCTGAGTGAGAAACAAGGAAAGCCATGGTCTCGGCTGACAGCTTCGTAGGCTTCAGCCCATTAGGGCCCTTGAACCACTCCGTTGACTTTGGTGTGCCTGAGTGCCTGAACTTTTGTTGACTTAAATCACGTCTATACTTGTTCGTGAGACTTGCTGAGGTCATGTTGCATGTGATTCACGCTGATCGAACAGTAGTAGACAGTTTCTTCGTAATTTGAATGAACTACTCTCCATCTCCACCTCCACCTCCACCTCCACCTCCACCTCCACCTCCATCTCCACAGCGTTGCTCCATTTCCTCCTTGTACAAACCGTCTGCCCCTTCTTGCAATTTTGCTGCTCCACCTCAGGTGAAGAAGCAGAAGCCTCCATGAGCATCTCTCCTTCCCTTCAATGCACGTGCCATCAAGCCAACTTTTCCTCGGCTAGACAGTCGTCCCTCCGAGCAGCCCAAGGAGCGACGGCAGAGTGCGGGTCAGGGCGAGCTGCTGTGGAATAGCGTGTTGCAGGCAAAAGAAAATCAAACAATCTGCAAATATTTTCATTGGTTTTGGCCTTATTGGATAAGAGGGTTCGTGGTGCCCAGCAAACACGACACTCTACGAACAAAACACGTACAAACTCTGCAGAGCAATCAGTCGTTGATCTCAGGGACTCTGTCTCTACTTGTACTTACTTAGCAGGATCCGACATCTGCTCTTGACCTTGATCAGTTAGCGATGGCTGCTTGTAGGTACAAGTCCCAACCTATGCTTTGAGAAATGGAATTATTTGCATGAGGTACCATAATGAAACACGAAAACAGACAGCCACACGCATACATTCCCTCTCTTGTCTGGAAAAAGGACATGGCATCTGGTTTATTTGACAGAGAGAAAACTGTTCTCGTGATGAGATCATTTGCTTGATGTCTTGAAAATCCAAGTCGGTTGTATATCATGATTCAATGAGCCATAGTCAGAATATGAGAAGTGGCTCGATGATTTTTAGTGAAACTGGTTTCCAAAATGCATTATTCTAACCCGAAGTCTCATGACCTTCTTCTCCGCTCCATTTTCAAGCAGTTCATGTTCAGTTTTACACACACCATCGCATCCGTAGCATTCGAAATCTCTTGTTTTTATTGCGGAGCCGTACGACCACCAAATTTCTAAAGTCAACCAGGACAATATCAAAATCGAATCGTCCCAACGACTGTGTCTTTCGATTCGCATGACTGTGCACAACCACAACAGACTTTCTTTGGTGACTGTTAGCTCGTAATTTTTCCATGCCTCACACAGCTTGACGTGTGAGAGAGTGAATGAAATCACACACCTTCCCATGCTCTGCAAAATATGAATCAGTCACACCATGAAAAGCTGTTGGTTGTGCAATCACCGTTCTTCTATGCAGACTCATGACAGTGTAAGGAGATCAAGTAGATTCCATCAATAAGGCAGAGCAATGAAGTTTGCTGATCACTCGCCGGGAAGACAAAGACGGTGATGTCGTTTCGATGTGATCAACAAGGCCATGTGAACTCGTTAGCTCCCTATCCTCCGCATCGCAATCAAGGGGAAAAATAACGAATGCTCTATTTCCTATGTGGAAGGCAGCAATCATCATTCCTACTGGAAACTAGATGTCCTCATCAAGATTTCCAATCATTTGATGAGGCAGGCCCGTTCAATTAAAAAAAATGCAGCATGACTTTTGCCTGTTAGAAAAAAAGACTAAAAAACACTTAGCACATCCCCCCGGAGCAGCGCATGGAGCAACGCCCGATCAAGATCTTCCCCCGCAGGAAGCAAGGTCAGCCCTCCCGAGGCCCCGACGTCTACCTCACCCACGACCGCCTCGCCTCCTTCTTCCACATGCGCCAGAAAGACGCTGCCGAGAAGCTGGTAAGACCTCCTCTACACCATCCTTGAGTGAGCGTGGTTGTAAGAGCCAAGGAAAGGGGAGAGGGGGGGGGGAGGAGTTCTAAGAGGATCTGAGGGGGAGTGAGAGTGCGATGCAGGGGATCTCGCTGACGGCGATGAGGAGCGCCTGCCGGCGTCTGGGGATCGAGCGATGGCCATACAGCAAGAGCGAGCGGGAGGAAGAGGAAGGAGGGAGCGGGGATGGTCAACAGGGGGAGCCGGCATCAATGGAGAAGTCATATGGGTCAAAAGCCAGTGTCGCCGAAGGAAAGGTGGAAATGGGTGAAGGAGCAGGGCGATCGCAACCTGATTTCGTTGAGCTGAACCAATTTGAAAGCTCTTCTTCCTGTCAGACCATCGATGGCAGCGTTGAGGGTACGGGAAGGAGCGATGAAATGTATGCTTGGATCAGCCAGGACGAGGTCCCTACGCCTGAAGTGCTGCCCCGGCCGCCGTCGGAAGCCTTCATGAAATGGTATGCGAGCGTTCCTAACGAGTCTGAGGATGTCTAGTGCGCGCCTGGAGAGTCACAACACAAGGAAGACAATTACCGGAAAGTCTTTTACTCCCGATGACGTCACTGGCCGTTTGCTGCTGCATCCTCTTGTTTAAAAGGATGGCAGGTTGGGTCGCAGGGGGCCTTGGTAGGCTTTTGTTGACTTTACGCTGCTGAGCATGAAATATGGCATTGTTGCTTGTTGCGTGTTGCCCTCGATCGGCGAGGCAACCATTTAACCTGTTTGTTGCTGATTGCAAGATTTGCAAGCATGGATTTACCCAGTAAACATCATGGAGTGTGAAACCTTGATTGAAAAACAAGAAAAAATGATGATAAGTTTGATGATAGAATTGTGATTGTTTTCAGAATACACACGAATGTTCCAGTTTACTTGCAAGATAGAATACAGTTCAATGATCCCTCACCTTTGACATCTCAAAACACTGGCATGCTCGTTTTTGCGCTACAAATTCTCTTCTAAGCTCCAGAGCAACCATTCCCTAACAATGTCTACACTAAGAAAAGAGTCGTGAGAGTGATCATGCTCGATCTTTAGAATCTCTAGAGCACAACATGCATTGGACATGCTCAGCACCTTCCCCTCCGCGATTCATTCTCTAGCGAACCATACATTGCAATATTCTTACGTGTGCTCATGCCTCTGCGCATCCTCTATTGCATAGTCAGTCTTCGTCGCAAGTATACATGACGTCATAGCGATCGCAGTCCTCTTGCTTCTCCTCTTGCTCTGCAGTCACCTTATCTGCCGAGACAAAGAATGGTATTCGGTAAGATCAACCAGCTCTAGAGCGTCGCAGAAAGCATCTCAAGTTTCCTGTTCTTCTTCAAATCATACCTTGCCAACCAGTTGACAGGCGACGATGATGTTCGGAATGAGCTGGTGGCAGCTCGTGCTGACTGGGTAGTAAGGAGCGTATCGTTGTTCAGCAAGTTGCAAAGCTTGATTGGACCAGCAGACACGATGCGTTGACAAGAGGAAGACGAATTGTGACTGATGAAGGGCAGGATGACCGCATGGGATGACCGGGAGGGAGGGGGAAGGGTTGGCCAGTGACTCTTTCGGAGTTCGATTCCTTCTGGCTCTCTGTATCGCAACGCTTCCACCCAATGTTTACTACATGAATTTAGAGTGATACAAGAATACATGTTTTCAGCTTCTTGGGTCTGTAAGCTTCAATATCCGAAGATTCTAGAACAGTTGTAGAACGAACGTGTAGCACCTCCTCGTTTGCTCGGCAGGCTGCGCGGAAGGGAAAAGTTGCTCGTCTTTCACGAGCGGCGACCAAAACCATCCAGCATTCAACATGGCATCCGATTCGAGTACATGCCAACATGCGCACGATCAGCACCAACAGCATCGACAACAACATCATCACCATGAGCCTCTACAGTCCGATCCATCTGAATCACACGACACTGATTTACAAGACCTCCCTGATGGACTCATAGCTGCAGTTTCTGCTCCTCTTGCCCCTGCTCATTCATCTCAGAACCCCACACTCGTTTCAATTGACATTCACCATTACATGCCCAACTCTCCTGCTCCTATCCCCGCTTCTCCTCCTCCTCCTCCTGCTCCTACAAATCTGATAGAACTTGATCCAAACGACATCCGTCTTCGGCGTACCATCAAGCCCTCTCCCGACTGGACCCTCTCCCAGCATGCTGCTCCTAGTCGCAGGGCAAGCTTTCCTCAGCTTGACAGTCTTCCCTCCGAGCAGCCCAAGAAGCGAAGGCAGAGTGCGGGTCCGGGCGAGCTGCTGTGGAATAGCGTGATGAAGGCAAGATCTAAGGTTACGGAGTCCAACTCCGAAGATGTTTGAGCAGCTTTGCTGGGAATCAATGACGAAGGAGTTTCTGATGAGAGCCCGACTGGAGACTGCTAGAGGACGATGCCGTGAGTTAGGGTTTATTTTCTTAGCGTCTGTTACCTGTGTGCGCGAATATGCTAGGGGCGGAGGGAGTGCGCTCAAATGAATGAAAACTTTCAAAAGTTGGCAACTCTTTGATTGTCTGTGGGATGAAGAAATCATTGTATTAATTGCCTCCATGAGAAGCAGCACCTATGGCATCATCTTCAAGGTCGCACTGGCGGCATCCAGGTTGAACTAGTAACGGCACGTAGAGGATTCCAGCAGGCTTCTTGCAGGACCCAGCATCTTTTTCGCAACTTTCGTTACGGAGATTGAACGTATCATCGAGTCGTCGTATGGCGACAGTCTGATGAAGTGAGTGTTCGCAACTTTCACTTGCAACTGTTGAACGGAGGCTCAGTCACTAGGCGCTGAGCGGCGTACGGTCGTGTTTCGGTAGTATCATGCTCAGTTCACCACTGAGTCCGACTCTCACTGCCGTCACTGTGCACTGACGGCGAAAGAGCCTCGCGGCAGTGCGCCGGCCCCACTCAGTGCCCAGCTCCAAACTTCCGGCAAGCCGCTCCCGTTCAGTATGAAAAGTCACAAGTTACTTCCGAAGTTAGTCACTGGGGCTTGCCGCGTGCGGGGCGGCCACCCCGTGACCGGGTCACCTGGGTCGGAACTCGTCGGAACTTCGGATCACCTCGGTGATCATAGTAAGCCGGCCGCGCTGGTAACCAGGTTGAGGGGGCCCGGACTCCGGGATCATCACTGCGCCGCGCCCGAACCGTTCAACGGTCGAAGGCTCCGAGTCACCGGGTTTCAAGCCAGAAGTTGACTGCTTCCGGCGCCGCCGGGCGGAGCCTATGACCCGGTCACGGTGGCAAGTTTAAGTTAAATTGGCTCTTAGATGATTCCATTATGATGCGGGCCGGCGCCCCGTGACTGCCCCCGGCCACGGGCCCGGCCGGCTCGGCGGTGACAGCGCCCAGCCGCCGGCGGCGGCGGCGGGCCCCCGGGGCGGCGGGGTGGGCTGTCACTCGTCAACCACACCCCCGCAGTGGCGGCCCCCCCCGGCCGGAGGCTTAGGCCGGGCCCGGACTGACCGTACCGTACGGTGGCAGCGCGGCCATTCAAGATTGATCAGATCGGACCGTCCGACCGGCGGCGGACCGGTCCGACGGGCCCCCCGGGGCCCGGGGGGGCCTGAGCGGTGACGCGGCCGCCTCCGTGATTGAGGGCCCTAAGGTCGGGTAGGACTATTGACAAGATCGACATCATGGTGAAAGGTAAAAGGATATGCTTTATGGCATAGAGGATCAAATATAAACTTCTAGAGCTAGGGGTGGGCATACCGAGTCATGTGCTGATCTGGATTTCAGTGGGGTGGGGTACCCAAGGCTCGTTTTGACCGGGGGGTGGGTGGACGATAACGGTCAAGTCAAGACACGATGATGCTGGCGATCGGAGGAAAACCTAGAGGATGCCGGCATGCGGACAGGAAAGAGCAGGAGAGCAGGAGAGCAGGAGAGCAGGAGAGCAGGAGAGCAGGAGAGCAGCAGAGCAGCAGAGCAGCAGAGCAGCAGAGCAGCAGAGCAGCAGAGCAGCAGAGCAGCAGAGCAGCAGAGCAGCAGAGCAGCAGAGCAGGAGGATGACTGAAGGGATAGGAGTGATCAGACAGAGCACAAGCACGAGAAGGAGCAGAAGCGGGAGGTAAAGAACGAGCAGAGGTAGATTGGGCCCGAGGAGAAAAGAATACCTTAGGGACAACAAGATAGCAGGCAGAGTCGCGGGAAGCAGAGGCAGACATCAAACGTTGACTTCTTCATCCTCAAAGTGATCTTTCTCAGACACATAGGCATGTTGCCAGGGAGCGTGTACGTGACGGAGAGACCAGCGATGTCTGTCTTCAGCCACAAGGAGGTGAGAAGATATAGAGAATGCCGTCCTCCTTAACCTACTACGCATGCAGGCGCCTCCTGCCCACGAGCTCGATGCTATCGCTGGGGATATGTTCAGCCTGATCCAGGAGCTTAGGAGAATGTCGCAAGAGATCGGGCATCGTCACATCAGCAGAAGTATGGCACCAACTTGCCTTCTTCTTGGTACTGACTCTCTTGCGCAGTAGCAGATGATCTTGACAGGACTTTCTTCCGCCTCAAGGACTGGCAGAGTCGAAACTGCGCAGGGGCGTCGGGAGCAAGGAGCTCGTTGCTACTCCCTAAGTGCAGTCGGGAGCGGGAGGGAAGGAGGAATGGAACCCCCAAGCTCTTGAGTCCCTTCCTCTCAAGCGTTCGCTTCACTCCTCGACAGCTCTCTCTCTCCTTCTCAGCCCCTCCTGCCAGCCCCAGCACTAGCTGGATCCCTTCCTACCACCCAATGTCTGCTACACTCGGGAGAAGGGAGGAGCAAATTTCTCCTGTGCTCGTTGACTCTTCCTTCTCCTCTCCTCTATTTCCTTCGGGACAGGAACAGCGCAGGAGCGAGGGAGGAGGAAGGAGAGGGAGGGAGGGACAGCTGGGGCTCGAGGTGGACAAGCCATGGGGAGAGGAGGAGGAGGAAGAGGAGGAGGAGGAGGAGGAGGAGGAGGAGGAGGAGGAGCTCTGCAGTCTCATCTCAAGATCGCTGCACAGGGTGGGAGGGAGGAAGGAGGCAGAGGTTTCTATGTCTTCCCCTCCTGAACCTCCTCAGTCTCCCCCCAACGCACTCTTCTTACCCCCCCAGGCTATTGTCGACGACCATCCTTCCTCTAACCAGCCTCCTCCTCCTCGTTTTCCAAGCGCTTCAGACTCCTCCTCCTTCCCCTATCCTCTTCCTCGATCGGATCATAGACCTTCGTCGGCAGTACAGCTCCAGCCTGCTGCCTCCATCTCTCATCTTGCAGCTGCTGGCAAGCAGCTGGGACAGGCCAGGAAAGCTGAGGGAGGAGTAGCGGGCCACGTGAACAGCCTGGGGCTTTCTCCAACCGGCGTGCGAGGGCAGCAACGGAAGGGGGACGCGGAAGTGTGGCACATCAGAAGAGAGGAGGAGAGAGCAAAGAAGCAAAACAAGGAAGAGCAGCAGAGTCAGAGTCAGAGTCAGAGTCAGAGTCAGGGGAAAGAGGGCGACGAGGATAAGCTTAATCTGTTCACATGCCACAGTCTGTTCAACCTTCAGACAGCAGTGCCGAAACTGAGCATTCCCATGAGAGCTAAGGTGTACTCCCTTAGTTCAGCTCCTCCTCAGCCTCTGCTCTCTTCCTCTGTCTCCTCCTCTTTGCTCCCTTGTCTTCGTATCCTTGCGGTCTACTCCGTTCTATCCTCTCCTTCGGGCTTCCTTCCTCTTTCACCTCACAAGCCTTACTTCTTTCAGATCCCGCGGCTCTGGGACGCTGGTTCTACTCCCAAGAACCAGCACGAGGCAGAAAGAACGTCGGAGTCTGATGAAGAGGAGATGTTGATGGTTCAAGGTGAGCCCCCGTTGTTCTTTCATCCTCCCCCTCACCCTCATCTCCCTTCTTTGCCTCCTTCTATCCATCTTTGCTCTCCTTGCTGGCCATACCTCCTCCTCCTCCTCCTCCACCACCACCATTTGGAGATTCGTTTTCAGGCAACTTTTGGGTATGAGGGTCATGAATTCCAGGGTTCCCGAGTTCAGGGCCCGCTGTCCCCATCACCGTCACCGGGGTGACCCGGGGGCCGGCGCCGCCCGCCGGGTACAACTTCACTCGGCCGTCCCGGGCGCCCGGGGTGCGGGGCGGCCCTGCGGACGGTGTAGCTCAA